>NW_022194796.1:2598480-2601693 GCF_900067095.1 Fusarium proliferatum ET1 | reverse complement strand
TTGACCCAGCGGAGAAAGGCCTTGGCTGTCTTCTCCTTTGATGCTGTCTGCAGTGGTGGCATCTCTTCTTGTTGGAAGCGTTTCTGGAGGAGCTTAGGACGCCTGCACGAGACAAGAAGCTCATCTGTGCGTCGGAGTCGTGTTCTAAAGCTATTTTCTGCCTGTTGATACCTTCGCTTTATGAGATCGTGGTAGGTAGGTTGACGGGTTGGCAACGTTCTCCGCACAAGAGGATGAGCGTCGTCAAGTGATTTGAGCCGCGCGGAGAATCTCCATCGCCGTTTTTCCAAGAGTTGATCAACTGGCGGTATGCCGCTCTCGTGGTGGAGGATGGTGATGGGCGTCGTTTTCCAGATGGGCAGTATGGCTCTCATGGACTGGTGTAAGGCCTTGTTCATTCTTTGTATGAGATGTTGATTGCTCGATGGCGTGTCTCTATTAGGCTGACTCCATCGCGGTCTGGTGGTGCCCGGGTACCAGGCTTCAGATCCATGCAATAGTACCGGCTCGACACAAGCCATGACGGCACTTCGCACGGCGCTTGGGAGAGGGCCGTGTATCGTGTTGGCGAGACCCCGTAGATGATAGGCGACGGCATGCGCCTTGGCCGCCCACTTTTCGACGTGAACGCGGAACGATAGCCTGCTGTCAAGCCAGATGCCGAGCCAGCGTATGGCTGGCTCGGGGTGCTTCTCGACATCGCCGTGGCGTATAGCCGGCGTGGTCCTGAGTTTGCTGCGAGAGAAGTGCATGACTTCGGTCTTTTTCGGGTCAAACGAAACGCCATTTGCTGCACCCCATCGAACCATCTCGCCGATGGAGCTGGAGGCCGTTGCAGTGGTTTCATCTATTGTGTCGCCTATAGAAAGGATAGCCGTGTCGTCTGCGTAGCCGAAGCGGCCCTGAGGGTTGCCTAGTCGGTGGATTGGCTCAGTGTAGAGCAGGAAGAGGATGGGCGATACTGGTGAGCCTTGAGGCAGTCCACACTGGAGAGGAGCGAAGGGCGTGAGGGTGTCTTGATACCTCACGCGGGCTGAACGATCCTTCATGAAGGACTCAGCCCATCTGACGAGATGGTCGGGCCAGCCCTGTTCACGGAGACGCAAGACTAGTCTCTTGCGCATGACGGTGTCGAAGGCACCTTGGATATCCATCGTGACCAGGGTGGCCACCTTCTTGCGTGCAAATGCTTCTTCGATATCGTGGATCAAGGCGGTCACCAGGTCTGTTGCCGACCTTTTGGGGAGAGCGCCCGCCTGTTGTGGATGAAGGACGCCATAGTGAACAGCTGCCCACGCCAAGCGGCGAGCGATCAATCTTTCCAGCCCCTTTCCGAGACAGGAGAGCAAGGAGATGGGTCGCCATGCCCCTGGCTTTGTGAGGTCTCGTCGTCCCGGCTTCGCGATCATGACCACCTCCGCCTGCTTGAATGGTTCCGGGTGATGACCCAAGGAGAGGCACCTTTCGAACAAACGACGGATATGCGTCCCGACGATGTGCCACACGGCTTTGAGAAGATTGACGGTGATGCTATCCGCCCCAGGGGAAGTATTGCCTGTATGGATAGTCGCATGCTGTGCCTCGTCTAGGGAGACTTCGGGTGAGAATGTGATCGATCGAGGAGGAGAGACTGGTGTCCAGGGGTCTCCAATATCGTCATCAGAAGTTCGGCGTTCCAGTAACGCTCCCCGAAGTGCGCTCGCCTTGTCCATCTGAGTTTCGTATACAGCGTCGTCGACCTGCAGGGGAGGCGGCTGGAAGGGCCCCGGAGATTTCAGCCACCGGACGGTCTTGAAGACAGCACTGCTGCTGGAGAAGCTATCGATGAGTTCCCGCCAGTACTTTCGTTTTGCTCGGCGGACCACGCGATGAAAGTCTCTCTTGGCGATCTGAACATCCTGATTGAAGCTGAGGGGGTGCCTCCTTCTGATGGCCCGGAATGCAGCCGCGGCACAGGCGCACTCTTCTGTCCACCATGGAGCTGGGCAGCCACCTTTCCGTGAGGGCCGACCCACTGCCTTCGCTGCTGATGTTAGCAGATTTACAAGTGAAGACGCAAGATTGTCCAGCTCCGCGGGCGTTGAATCTCTGAGGGGGATCTCTGTGGCTCCAAGCTCTACGATCTCGACGAATCGTTTAAGCTCATCTTCTGTCGTCACTCGAATCTTGCCCGGCTGTAGTGGAGCGGGCTTTATGTTGGGGAGAGTCAAGCTGAGGGTGAAGTGGTCGGAGCTAGTGGCGAGATGGTCCTCAACAGTGGCTTCAGCAAGTGGGATGTTGGCAAAAGCGAGATCGATTGTGTTGCCGTGTGGGTTTGTTGGGATATCTAACGTGTTAAGCAGGTCGATGTCATTCTCTGATGCCCAACCGGCAATCTCTTGGCCGCGGTCCGTAGTCTGCCCTGTCTGCCAGCTTCGATGTCTAGCATTGAAATCGCCAGCGACGAGGCAGCGTTCCGGGACAGGCCATCGAAGCAGCGTGTCAAGGGCATCCCTTTCGTCGTTCTGGCGGTAGAAGTTGACTACAGTCACGCCATTGATTGTGATCCAGAGAATATCGCGAGTCTGGAACGGTCGTATCTGGTCAGCGAGAAGCCTTGGGTCTCGTCGGACATATGTCATCACTCTAGGTCGAGTATCGTTACTGTCCCAGGACTCTACTGGCGTGAACGTGTCGTAAGCAGGATGGGTCTTCGTCAGGCAGCGCGTTTTCGTATGGGCTGTCCACGGCTCCTGCAGGAGCACGATGTCATATCGTTCCGAGTCAGCCAGTGCCAGAGCGCAGTCGTGAGCCGGAGGGATCTTGCCGACATTGGCCTGGAAGACCTTGAGCGGCTTCCTGTCGTTCTTTCGTGTCTGCGAATATCTATTCCTGGTCATGAGGACGAGTAATGAGTACAATTCGACGCTTTCGTGGCGAGCCTGGTCTAGGATGCTCGGGCTCCTCCATTTCATAACCCGCCCTGGGGGCGGTGGCCACCATGATGCACGAAGGTGCTCGTGACGCGGCCGGGCTCGAGTCTCGAGCGTCTGGACGTTCGTCTGCTGGGGTATCGTCCCTCAGCAGCTCGGTCGTGTCTTGTCGGATTTCTATGTGGGATTCTGGTTGTGAATCCAAGTGACGTTGTCGGTACGTCTCAGCGCCCACTATTCTGATGTGTTCCCGTTGTTCTTTGCTGAGCCGGCGGAGGACGCCACGCACTTTCTTCGGCCG
>NW_022194796.1:2547633-2596854 GCF_900067095.1 Fusarium proliferatum ET1 | reverse complement strand
AGGAAGGTGTATGGCAGCTTCATGTCGGTGATTGATGTTGTTCTAGGGTAGGGGATTAATAGATTTAGTCACGCGACTTTAGCCATTCCATCAAGATTAGAGATACGATAAATTTGATGCAGCTTGCTTATTCCTATGATTTATTGCACTTTCAATTCAATTGAGTGATGGCTCTTATCTCCATTAAATTGTTGTGAGCAGTGACATGGAACAATGCACTAATCCATCTGACGTTCGCGGTTGAAGGGCCGTATGCAGCTGAGCTCAGCCAAAAACGACCGTGCTTCAATGTTAGTCGATATCATGTGCATTAGTATCTGTACACTAAAGATCTTGAGTTTATTATCATCTGAACCTAATTGACTGACAGTTCGTCCCATACTCGCGAACTGACGCTCGGTGACAACTGACAACCAGGGATTGCCATGTTCAGATACTCAGATCGCCAAGATGAAGTGTTGCCAGATTCGGACATGACACATTCCAGGGGTTGCCAGAGCGAACCAATCGCGGGTCGTGGTTATGCGATTATGCGAGATGGCGAGACTCCACACCCGCGTCCTCGGGCTGCTTACCCGAGACTTGAGCGACGCGACGATCGCTGAGGATGACGCTGAAGTTCGGAAATCTCAGCAATTACAGGCGGACATCTTCGGACCTTGAATGTGAGTACATAAACGCTGATACGTCAACGCACTCTGCCTCACCGAAACAAGCTTCAGCTGCCCTACCATTCCATCCTACTGCCCTGCACTGTACCTATACCACCTTGAACTGACACCCTGAACCATCCCTGCTTATCTCACTCACTACCATGCCATCTCCACATTTCTCCAAAGTCCTCGTCTTTGGTGCCACCGGCGAAGTTGGCTCCGCCGTCGCACTCGAGGCCCATGCTCTCGGCGCCCACGTCTCCATCGCCCTACGAGATACAACCAAGCACAACGAGTGGATCTCTCCCTCCCAGGAACACGCCGCAAACCTGCAGCGTATCAGTGCCGACCTAACCGATCCCGACTCCCTGAAGCGGGCCGTGCATGACACAGGCGCCCAGGCAGCCTTCATCTACGCCGTGCGCTCCAAGGACACGTTGCGTGGTGCCATCACGGCCCTGCGCGACGCTGGCATCCAGTACCTCGTCTTCCTGTCGACGAGTCAGGTTAGGACCGCGGGCACCACCAAGGGTGACATTCGATCCATCAAGCCTGACCACTTCATCCCGTGGCAGCATGCGCAGGTTGAGATTGCGCTGGAGGAGCTTGAGGTGCCACATGCAGCGGTCCGGGCCGGGTTCTTTGCGAGTAACCCGCTAAGAATTTACCTTGATCGATCTTCGGAGCCTAAACAAGTCAATTTGCTAGCTCCGGAAGTGCCGCATGATCCCATTGATCCCAAGGATATTGGGCGTGCGGCTGCTGCCGTCTTAGTCAACCCGCGGCTGTACGCGAGTGGCTATCAGGGAGAGCCCAAGAAGGACGTCGTTTATCTAAGCGGACCAGCCTTGCTCTCGCAGACTGAGCAGTGGGAGATTATCAACCGGGAGCTTGTCGCTGCAGGTAAGCCTGAGGTCAAGGTCAATCACATTACGGTTGAGCAATACCTTGAGAATCTGGCCAAGCTCCATGTTCCTGATGTTGTAGCCAAGTCTCTTGCCAAGTCCATGGTTGAGACGAGGGCACTGTATGCTCCTGAGGATTACGAGAAGTCGCGGGGTAATGTTGAGCTTCTGACAGGCCGCAAGGCCACAGCATTTGGTGAATTTGTCAAGAGAGAGATACCAAGATACTTTGACTAAATTTAGACTGGACGCGTTATACTTCAAGATAGAGATGCCATCTACATTTCATATAGAATAGCCTTTGCATTCAACTAAATAGACACCTCTTATTAAACATTTCTATCTTGCTTGCAGTAGCCTTTCTATGGATTGTTATTTGTGCAGGGAACCGAGAGTCTAACAGTGGTCACTGCCAGATGATCTGATCAATTGAATCTCGGTAGCCCAAGATCAAACCCCGCCAGAGATGAAGCCCCATGCTCAGCATCCACCCACGGCCATTCCGGAATCATATCCATGAAAGGACCCAAAGTCTCTGTCCCAAGTACTCTCTGTAGAGCATCTGACTGACCACTGCTATCAAGTGGCACTGTTGCCATGCCAGGCAATGATGCTTCTGACCCTGGTATAGAAGGCGGTGTCTGCTGCAACGGCCCGTACCAGTTATTAGAGTACGCTGGTGTTGGATACTGCGAGAAAAGCCCTGGTGAAGGAGAGTACAAGACAGGATCTCTTCTCTGAACTTTACGGCCAGCATTTGACGACCGACCAGGAGTCGTCTGCTGCATCTCTTTGACATAGCGAGCTTTAGCCATGAGCCTCTTTATAGGTCTCCATAAAGCAAGGCGAGTCTCATCTTGTCTGCTCTCATCGACCTTCCATCCCTCGTATACTGTCGTTACACAGTCCCATGCTTGATCACATTGTGCTGATTGAGGTCGAGCGCACAGCTCAGAGAGAACAAATGCCATGGCGCCCCATTGGATATGAGTCTTGGAGTACCATGTGAATTGTATGATCTCTTTGCTTGTGAGAAGCATGCCAGATACTTCTAGTATCTTGATTGAAGTTTGGAAGAGTTCGTCACGCACTTTGTTGTCCAGCTGGCCTGCGGTGTTGGGAGTAGGAGGGAATTGGTTGCTCGTGCTCTTACCATCAACTTCCCTTTCTCGTGACACTACTGAGTACTGGGTTATAAGCCAGAATCGCCCAAGAATAATTTGTGCAACTGCCGAGGAAAGAAGTTGAAATGGTACTGAAGTATCACAAATGGGTAGATACTTGTCCCGCAACCGACTTTCTAATTCTTGGATCAGAGTCTTGGGAGTATCTGAGGTATCATCTACCCTTGGGGTACTTCCACCGTCTGATGTTTTGTTCTGCTTGTGTCTCATGCGACCCAGCTTCAGACCTGTCTGTATAGCCTCACACCTGACCAACGTGAGCGTCATATCAGTCGCATGGTCCCATCGTTCAGCTGGAGGCTCCACCATCTCGGGTGACAAGTCAACATCATTGATGTGCAGTGGAGGTTTGGTATCTGTAATAAACCCTTGCGCAATAGGTTCATTGCAGTGATATTCCGATGAGCGGCTATCGATAATGCAGATCTGCCACCACAAACGGCGGCGCAGCTCGGTCTCAAAAGGCTTTAGTCCGAATATGGTGCCATCGCGATGCAGACCCATGGTTCTGGCAATATGAAAGACCAGCGATGTGAGTGCCCACGCAGCACGCGAGTCATCTTCATTCGGCAGAGCAGACAAGAAGAGTACTGCGGCTTGCAACATTGTCATACTCTGCGTGCTGAGGAGGTTGCCTTGAGCGAGGGCTTGTTCCACTGCAAACCGATATCTTTCCAGAGCAGCTTCACGAGTTTCGTCTAGAATATTCAGACACTGCTCTGGGTTAAGGCTGATGACCGCTGAGTAATGGATAGTGAACAACAGGGTCTCGGTATGCTTATCCACTGTGCCAAGAGATGCGATGGCATCCCAGTAGATTCTTGTCAAGGTCGGCATGTGAAATATGCGGACCAGCGGCGCGACATTCTCACTGAATGCGGCAAAAAGCGTGACTGCCTGTTGCAGTGAGGGATGGTAATGATAGAGAGGTGAAGCAATGGCGCGATAACCAAAAATAGCGGCGTTGAGTCCTAGTTGGGGTGATGATGGTGAAGTAGCTGCAGTGGTGGCAGATGAAGAGATGGAAGGTTCGTAGCCAGCATCTTCACTAGCAGGCTCAAAGAGGAGATCACGCAGCTCCTCAACCTGCAGATAGTGTCAGTCACGAGAACTAAAAGCAAAGAAGTAATGAAGGACATGCCTCGTTTGATAGAGTAACCCATAATGCATTATTCACATAGTAGCTCTTTGACTCATCGACTTTGAGACGACTAAAGTCCTGCTCGAATGAATGACCCTCACTGTCTTGCGCAGCCTGCGGGGTATCCTGGTTCTCTCTGGCTATGCAATTGTTAGATGGAATCTGCAGTGAGTGAGTGTAAGGCTGCATTTCACTTACCAGCCGCACCGAACTGTCCAATAATGCTCTCAAGGCGGGACAAACGCTCTGATAGTTGGGGCGCAAGGCTGCGTTTCGGCCTCTTAGGTGCTCTCCCTCGACCAGGCGGGTAGATGCAATTGACTTCAGATCTGATACAATTAGAACATTGGGGGAATTGGCGGTCGCATTTGACTCTGCGTTGGCGACAGTGGATGCATGTGCGCACTTGGAGGTGCGATTGCGCCAGGCCTGGCATGGAGAGATTGCCTAAAGCAGAGTCCATCTTGCTGTGACTGACAAGAGACGTCAAGAAATGATTACCCTAGAGGATGTGTACTCGTGTCTTGGCAATCTGAATTGCAGATTGAATAGACGTATGGCCATGTCGTTGGAATGTCGCAGAGGACTCAAAGGTCGGGCGAGCGAGGCAGCGGACAATTGTGCGAGAGAGTGCCCCGCAGATGATGATCAGCGCCGCCATTGGCCCGGCAGTCGCATAACTTATGCGAGATGCGCGAGCGAGCGAGACAGCGAAAAGACTCGCGAAATTGGCCATTACGGGCATCAGGAGAAAACACATGATGCTAGCGCTGAGAGAAAACATGATAAAGGCCTGTAAAGAAATCCGCAAAAGGATTCTCTCCCACGGAAAAGCACCTCAACCACTGATACAAGGAGTACTTTTGCCCTTATCTTGCCGCCCTCCAGTACATTCTAGACTTTGCATACCCCGCCAAATCACGGAGAGACAGGCTCCACTGAATGATCTGACAGCTAGCAGCAGCAGCAGCAAGATGAACGAAGAGTCCAACATGGGTGCTGTCTTCAAGGAAGAGGAAGCGCAATCGGGCGACGTGGTCGACTTTGAGGGAGACTCCGACACCCACAACCCGCAGAACTGGCCCATAGGGAAAAAGGTGTATACGACAGCCCTGTGGGCCCTGACTACCTGCTGGATCACCTTCGCCTCCGCCATCTACTCCGCCGGCACAGCAGAGATTAGTGAGGAGTTCCATGTGTCTTACGAGGTCGCCAACGCGGGCACCAGTCTGCTCATTTTTGGGTTTGCCCTTGGACCCATGCTCTGGGCGCCTCTGTGTGAGGTCTACGGCCGGAAATGGCCTGCTCTCGCTGTAAGACCCCATTGCTGCTGTGACCGTTACTTACAGCACAGTACCCGCTAACTTGTAGTTCCCTAGCCCTATTTCATTAGCGCAGCCTTCGCCTTCGGCACTGCGACCGCCAAGGATATCCAGACAATCCTAATTACAAGGTTCTTCGCCGGCGTCTTCGGCAGCTCCCCCATCTCCATCACAGGCGGTTCCATCGTCGACATCTGGACCCCACGCCAGCGGGGCACCCCCATGGTCTGCTACGGCATCACCATCGCTGCCGCACCGACCCTGGGGCCTATCATCGGCGGCGCCTTTATCGCCAGCGGCTGCGGCTGGCGCTGGACCGAGTACCTCACCGGCATCGTCATGATGGTCCAGTTCGTCCTAGACGCCTTGTGGCTGGACGAGAGCCACGCTGACGTGCTTCTCACTCGCAAGGCAAGCCGCCTCCGTCGGTCTACGGGGAATTTCAGTCTCCACGCTAAGGTACGTGAGATCCCGGGTCCATAATCTTCCCGCTTATGGTGGCCCTTCCCTTCCGTGGCTGATATCTTGGCTGAAACAAATCAAAAACATTACAGTGGGAGGAGACTAGCCCTACGTTCAAGAGTCTACTGAGTACCTACCTTGTCCGCCCGTTTCAGATGCTTCTGGATCCCATCTGCTTACTGCTCACGATCTATACCTCTTTCGTCTATGGTAAGCACTACAAATATCCCCAGCCCAAATTCAAATGTTACCTGTGCTGTGCCAGTATTGTTACCTTCCCAGACCCTGCTGACTCATGGGGACTTTTTCCAGCCATCCTTTACGCGAGCTTGGAGAGTTTCGCTCTCGAATACGGCCGGTTCCGAAGATGGGGCCCTGTCGTGAGCCAGCTTCCCTTCCTGTCGCTCTTGATTGGCTGTCTCTTTGCCGCGGCGGCCAACATCTTCAACAACATCTATTACGGAAAGAAGCTCGTCGCCAACAACTTCAAGCCTGTTCCTGAAGCGAGACTTCCACCAATGATGGTGGGCGGCTTCGCCTTCTCTGCAGGTCTTTTCCTTTTTGGCTGTAAGTCGCAATATTTCCATTCTTCGCTAGCGGAACCGCCCCGAACCTACATGACAATTGTGGAGATGACTTGCATAGACGACTGACCCGTTATTCTCTTCGTTTCAGGGACCTCGGTTGAGCACGTCTCTAGCCCATGGCCATCCATCATTGGCGTCTTCCTTACTGGGGTTGGCTTCACCACCATCTTCCAATCGTCCCTCCAGTATCTCGTCGATACTTTCACCCGCTACAGTGCTAGCGCTATTGCGGCTAACACTTTTGTCCGATCCATGGCTGCAGGTGCTTTCCCTCTCTTTGTCTGGCCCATGTATGAAAAGATCGGCATCGATTGGGGGAGCACTATCTTTGCCTGCATTAGCGTGCTTCTGCTGCCAGCTCCATTCCTCTTTTTCAAATGGGGTTATCGGATCAGGGCCCGTGGCGAATTCAGCAAGCTCTCGACCTATTAAGGCTGCTGCGGTTAGACAAGCAGCCCTGTCGTGGCTGTTTTGATCCAACATGCATATTCCAATCGCGGAACCGAGCAGATGGTGAGCTGATCTCGGGCGTTGTCCATTTCGTCATTTATGAGACACAGACATGCATGAAATGGTCATGGATACGGGTTTAACAGATGTCATCAATACTGAACGCCACTCGTTGCCGGAACGCTCCCACATTTCAGTGCCCTTTTTAGAGATAAAACAACATCACCAGATTGAGTTAGAATAGAACCCTTGTAATTTCCACTTAATAATTCACTCTACCCATCGGCAAACCTTCTCCCTAACATGATGCTACCGTACCATGACGCTGACTCGCTGCCAAACACGTGCTCCCCGATGATAACATATCGCATTACGTGTTCTAATCCTGAATACGCTTGAATACGATATACCCTGTTTATCGTACTTTCAACCGCACTGACCAACCTGCCATCTCAAGCCTAGCCGAAACCTTAAGCGTATAGTTGGTTGCATCCAGTATAAGCAAAAGCTGAAGCTGCATATACGCGGCGTGTCAGATATCGACCACGCTCAGAGAAAAACCACTCAGCAAACTGCGGCATGGATGCTGACTAGTGGCGCAGTGGTGAGAGACGCAAGGCGACGGCAACTCGGCAGTGAGAGACGACCCCCAGCTCTGTGAGCTGCCTGGGCGAGGGCGAGGTATTGTGATTATAAGACTCGCAAGCCTTAGTTGGGGCCAATGTCCCGATTCATCTGATCTGCTGCCTCGGTACAGTATCGAGTCAGCCAACCTGCACTGGCTCCCCAATCCCAATCCCAAGGCCTTGGCAAAATACCTTGATTCTCACCAAGGACACGCACACCCTTCTCTTTACTGCCCAGAACCCTGTCTATCTCCCCGAGACCTACAAACACCATGCCTCCGTATAACTTCCCCTCCGTGAGAGCTTCATGTGATCGCTGCCGATTTCACAAGCTCAAATGCATCGTCAATGCAGAAGACAAAACCGTGCAGCAAAAATGCGCTCGCTGTATAAGGGCCAAGGTTGAGTGCGTGTATAGCCAACGAGCCCGCCCGAAGCGCCAAAAGAACCTCGAGTCAGAGGGCAGCTCTGGCGAGGGAGAAATGGGGCCCCTGACTCCACCAACTGGCTCTGGCGAAGAAGCGAGCTTTGACAATCTCGACTCGTCTTATACAGGATCGCCAGATATCTGGGCCATGCTGAATACGTCGGACTTTGGAGTCCGGCTGGACGAGTCGACTTTGACATTTGGCAGCTTCGCACAGACGCCATCCGGCGTAGCATCTGCGAGCGCGAGTGGGCTGCATGTTGGTTCCATGCTCGACGTAGCACCGAACCAGGTTCTTGGTAACGGACTCGTCACGGAGCCCACTACACCCAAATTCGAACAAAACACCGTGTTAGATACATCTGCGAGAATCACGCCCTTCATGCACGATTGCACGCAGTCCCAAACCAACGGGAGCATCGACATTGATGGAGCTTCGCCAATTACTCGCCTGTCAAATCTCATGGCCGATATCTACCGGACACTGGCTATTCTCACAGGCAGTTCACATGCCAATAAATATCCTAGCTTCAACTTTTGCGAGTATCCTATTGGCACCGTCTTGCATCTTGCTCGGACTCTGGTAGAGATCATCCCTCAAGTCACAAGCTCGTTTCACACAGCCTCAGCATTTACCCAGGACATGCCTGGAGTGTCGAGACGAGACTCGATATCTTCAATTTCGCCTTTCAACAGCTACAGCTACTACGCAGACCTCCAATCCATCACACCCCCATCGTCCACAGCATCGCACAGTCTCAAAGACTCCATGGACGCACCCACAAAAATGCTCGCAATGAGCTGCTACTCCTCCCTACGCCGCCTATACTGTCTAGTCCTGACTCATTTCGAGACCTACCTGAGAATGACACTCCCCGCCTTCACCAGCGAACTTCTGTCGCAAAATGCAGCGGGGGTAAAGGCGCTGCAGCTCGGTGAACTGCCTCTTACGGACGAGGTGTGCAGCAGGATTGGTACGGCAGTCAAGTTGATGCTGGATGCTCTCCGATCCGCGGAGGATATGCTCGGCCTTTCTGATTATGCGAGCACTACGCGAAGATGCCGGAAAGCGGATCCATGCGGGTGCCCGTTCTCAGCAGGGTTGACAGAGAGGGGTCAGGATGTAACGCCGTTGGCATATGAGGAGCTCTCGGAAGTATTTAAGGACAGCGCCATGATGGGGTATGAGGGTGCGCATATGGATAATCTGGCAAGCAAAGTCGAGTCTGTGAAGACAATGTTGAAGGATAGAATAGACCTCCGCATCTAACGCTTAGATTTATATACAGGTAGATCATTTAATTCTTTTTCACTTATCGTTCAATTTGAATACGTATTTGAAATCGTTTTCGAGTCTGACTGCACAAGGCTAAGCATAAGATTGCCCAGTATAGAGGAGTCCCAGAGCGACAAAACCCTCAAATCGTATATTGGGGACGGATACTGGCCTTGGGGCTCAATGATCCGCCTGCCAATGCGGCATATCATGAAGCAAGTACTTAATATTAATAGTTTACATATTGTACTAATCGCCAACCTCTTTATTTGCTACTTGCCACCACCATTATAAGCAACACGTTGGGGACTATCAAAAGCGTAGTAAACACCACTCGTATCAGCAGCGCCGATGATGCGCTTGGTCACAGCACTAGATCCCTGAAGCCCCTCCTTCGCCATGAAATACGCCGCAAGACCAGCAACATGCGGCGCAGCCATGCTTGTACCTGACATGTACAAACTGCTAGAGTCGCTCATATGCCCCGCGCTGAGTATGTCACTACCGGGTGCAAAGATATCCACTGCCTGGCCATAATTTGACCACAAGGTGCGATAACTAGTCGAGTCAATAGCGCCAACAGTGATGGCTGATGGAGCGGATGCAGGCGAGTAGTTTGCAGCATCTGTCCCATCGTTTCCAGCTGCCACCACGATAGTGATGCCGAGATCAGTGGCAGCTTTGACAGCATCATTGCCGATCTTGGTATAGGGGCCGCCAAGCGATGCGTTGATAATGCTCTTCTTGGTGATACCACGGGACTTGGCGTGGTTGACAGCCCACTGTAGGCCCTGAAGGGTAGTGGACATGCTACTAAGACCGTCCTTGTCAATCACCTTGACTGCATACATCCTGCAACCTTTAGCTACGCCGTAGGACTTACCACCTACAGTGCCAGCAACATGTGTCCCGTGGCCAAACTCGTCTGTATCAGGAGAGCCACTAACGAAGTTAGTGCCCCAGAGGGCACGACCACCAAACTCCTTGTGCGTAGTTCGGATGCCAGAGTCGAGGATATAAACGGTTGAGCCAGAACCAGCCGTCGAATCGTAGTTGTATCTAGCGTCCACACCCTTCTCAGAATAGACTTGAGAGATGCGGGCAAGACCCCATGGCGCAGATGCCTGGCTGGTCAATCCGCGTTTCGTGATCAGGCCTGAGCTGGGCGCTGCAACAGCAGAGACGTTCACAATCGTATCCTGCTCAATATAATCGACCTGAATACTCATGTTAACATCTAGCCCACCTCGGCTGAAGCTCAGAACTACTTGCGAGATCAGAGTCCATCACTTCCTAAAGCTCTGAGGAGGGAATCTCGGCGACATAGCCTTTGAACCCATCAAGGTCGATATTCTCCACAATACCCTCCTTTCCCTTACTTTTTGCCTTCTTATGGATGAATTCTTCATGCTTCTTCTTGCTGCTGGAGGAAAGTTTCGGTTTGTACTTAATGATATAACTGTTTGGGACGACAAGCTCGGGTTCGACATTGGCGTTCTGAACTTTGACCTGGGCAAGGGTCAAACCGACAAGCTCAGCGAGAAGGAACAAAGATAAAAGACGCTTCATAGCAATAGTAGTTAAAGAGGACAAGAAAGAAGTAAAGTAATAAGGCTCTATGCTGCGCTATATGTTGTGATAAATCCGAATCCTAGCAGGCCATCCCCGAGATCTTTTTATAGTATTTACATCCCCTACTGAATTAGAATCATTCCCTATCATTACTAACTATAAGGGCAGTTAAAACATTTTTAACAATCCAATCACATATTCTAGATTATGGGAATAGCAGTGTATCACCGAAAGCAGCATTTAGGTTTGTGCCTTAATACCTAAGCTTAGATCTACGGCTAACGGCGTTCCCGGGCCACTGGTATGCTATTGGGCTAGAAATGTCTCTAAGCCATGATCTACAGCCTTGAGAACCAAACCGGATCTCTGGTGCCATCAAACAGCTGATAAATAATGTTTAAATTCCTGATGATTCGCGCGTTGGCTTGCCACAACCAACACGATTGGCTACGAAATGTAGATCGTTAAGTCTGGTTCCTGATTTCATTTCTCAGCCCCAAATCCAGGCCCAGGAGGCAGGACGAGATCCATACTTGAGAACCCTCATCAGCAATAGGTACCTGTTTCATCATGCTACAATCAGGAGTATGGTATAGCTTTTGATCATGCAGCTATAGAGAGGAAATGTGGATAATGTAGAACTTTATAAGAGCTCTTCAATAGTAGAGGTTTTGGTATCTATCATTTGCTTCAATAACCTCAAGGACAGTTGATATAAACTGTTTCTTTAAGGTATGCGCACTTCGAAGTAAGCAAACCACAGCTTTGGTCTAAATCACCCTCTTACCTTCGTAACAGCGCCTCTTCTCCGCCCACTCTCTATTGATGCCCTTATAATCCTGAATCGTATATCCCGAGAATACCTCCCGTGTTGCACTCTGCTTTCTGCGACTGCAAACACCAAGATCCTGAAGCAACATATCTGCATACGGGACAGTATCGTACACAAACTCAGGATACCACGCTGAGAATCCACAAGGGTAGCGCAGTCTACCGTAACAGCTTGACAGCGCGGTCTCCTTGTAGACTCTGTCCTTGGGAATGTCGATCATATTGTTGAGGTAGGCATATGCCCAGAGAGCTTGCGTTTCAGCAATGATGATGTTGGCGGTGCTGTGGACCATTTTGATGAAGACAATAGAATTGTCGGATCGCGATGTCAGACCAGGTGATGCCATGCCGCGGTATAAGCGATATGGTGAAACCTTTTGCTTGTAGGGTATGACATTCTTAGGTGGGCGGGAGAGGTATGGAAACCTCTGGAGGATTTCATGCTCCGCTTCTTTGTCAAGATGGCCCCAGAAAGCCTGCTCCTCAATGCTCATGTTATCGGTAGGAATGCCGAGGCTTGCTTCGATTCCGTCAGGCTTGTACTGGACGTTTGGTGAAAGCTTCCATCCGGTGATGGCTATGAGAGCATCTGTCTGGTAGCTTGTACCGTCGGCAAAATTGATCGTTCCGTTTTTTGACAGATGCGAGATATCTTTCTTGATGATTTGGACCTGTCCCGAGTTTACATAGTCGTGGATATTGCCCGGATAGTTGAGGACACCGACTCGAGCAGACCAAAACAAACTATTTGTCGAGGTCAGTGTGTGAACAGTAAAATCTAAAACTGAAAGAGATAGATACTTACCTCTCGTAAGGCTCCAGTTGGGCAATGGCTTCATTCTTCCTGTACCCGTTGAAGTTGACAGTGTCCATCCGGATCTTCTCCCAAAGACGATGCACCATTGTCCGACCGAGCCATGTCCCGTGCAAGAAGCGCCGAACCCACGAGTAACCATCGTACTCCCCCCAGACACAGGGACTAAACCACGTAAAGAATCTCATAGTGGCGACATGCTCCAGCTGCAAGGTGAAAGGACCCATCTTGACCCAGGGCGGAGACATCCAAACACCACCGCCACCAGACTCGCGAATGACCCAAGTCACTTTCTTGCCACGAGAAGCCATGAGTTGCACAGCATCATAACCTGTCTTCGACGCTCCAACGATGGTGACGGACTTGACGTTAGGGTCTGAGGCTACTTCGTGCGCCTCAACCTTGAGCTGACCGTGGTTGAGGACTGGCTTGCCGAAGGCCTCGCGACCTGGATACGACACTGGATTCGGGGTCGAAGCAAGACCAGTGCACATGATGAGTTTCTCGCAGCGATATGAAACTGGGACGGGCTTCTCGCCAGTAGCTCCATCTTCGCCGACAAGGTCCCATCCGCCTTTGTCTAGCTTTTCTATCGTGTGAATGTTGATGTTGAAGCGAATACGACGAAAGATGTCGAATTTGACTGCAAAGTCGGTCATGTACCTGTAGAGAACAAGGCCTGGGATATGCTCCCCTTCCTTTACGCCATAGCCGTCATGAAGAGGGAAGTCGGTGAATTCGTAGGTACCTCGTAGGTTGTTCGTCTTGAGGCCATCGTAACAGTTTTCTTCAGCCCAGACTCCACCCAACCCAGATCGCTGTTGGTGGAGTATTAGCTGGTTGTCTCTGACAGTGTACCGCACGCGTGGAGTGTACCTTTTCAAGAAGCAAGATATCGGCTTCAGGATCTAGTTCCAAGTACGTCTTTGCTGCGGCGAGTCCACCGACGCCTAGGTATCTGCCATTAGATGCACGACCCTATATCTGATTTGGATCTTCTCAAGAGGCGCACTCACCAGTTCCGACGATGATGATGGATGCTCTGTGTGACTTCATTCTGATGTTGGTATCCCGAATGCATCTACTTTCAGTGTCTTGTCGTTTCTGCTAGAACACGAGGTATTGACTTGGACATGAAAGATCTTGCTGATGGTAGGTGACTTAAATAATAAATTCTCGGCCTTCTGAACCACTTTGTCCCTTGACAACCGCAGCAATTTCCCCCGCAATAGACCCTTACCCCAGATAATGGAGCGTGGGGATTGAGACAGGGTGGAGCTTTCGGTTATCGAGCCTCAGCAATGCGCACTTATTATCGCTCATTATAATCTGCATTATCCATTTTCGTATCTGACACTGAAGATCTTGGGGCGTTCCAGCCGGGAAATGGTAGGAGGGCCAAAGTGGGGTAATTCCCACGCCGAGCAGTTCTAAGTGGTACGCGATTCTAAAGTGGTACACGGCAAAGTGGTACATGATAAGTGGATATCGGTAGTTGGCAGATAAGCTTGGAGAGCAGGCAGTGATACATTCTGGCGATCTCTTACTCCTATCAACATACTACGGCGCCAAAGAGGTGTGTTCTTTATCAGCTTGATATTCTATCTGCGACGTGAGCAATGAGAGCCCTGGGCTTCAGCATCTACATAGACTCAGTAAGACTAAAGGCGAAGAGAGCAAACAGGACTTCTAGTCGCAGCGGTTATGTTCCTGGCGTGTAATCCACTCTACCGCTATTAACCCTCGCACTCAAGCAGTCAACTCAAAATGACTCCGTGTCCACAATGCCCTGAAGGACCTTCATTGCTTCGAAAGCCGCAGTCCATCGAACTGTCTTGAGATACTTTGCCACTTCAATAGCCAGACCATGCGGGCAACATCTATGCAGATCTCTGCCAATTGTCGCTGGGGTACAAGATGCCATGTTCGAGATGGCCTGGTGCATAAGAGCCTTTGACTGTGTCTGCAAGATATCCTCTCCACCAATGCTATGATGACAGCCTCGACGGTTATCGTCCTGCGAGAAATGCACAAAAGCCCAAATCGTCAAGACGCCGATATAAAGACACCACGGGTAATGGAACATGCCATTAGCCTTCCAGTTCCGCAGGTTCAACAGGCCCTCGCGGATCATCTGTGCAGCGTGCCACGCAGCATGACCAGCCGAGTCAGGAGACACTCGAACCCACTCCATCACCGCGTTGATACTCTCTTCGCGCTCTGTGCTCGTTACAACATGTCCAAAGATAGCCTCAGCGCCTGCTGCAATCTGAAGGTGACGGATATCCGCATTGACGACAATATGGGCCGTGTGATAAAGCGCAAGAAAAGCCACATTTTCCTGGCGGAACTCATGTAGCGACGAATCTTCATCGATGATTTGTCTTGTCCCCATAGCGTAAGCATCATACTTTGTCTTCCAGAGCTCTAGTGCAGCCGTCATCCGACAGCGCCAATCGTTGTTGTTCCCTTGTGCAGCATTTCCAAGATAGATGGACTGGTTCTGAAAATGGACCATGTCGTTGCACATTGACATTAAGCCATGCAAAATAAAGCTCAGAGATAAGCTGTCCAAGGTCTCACGCCATATAATCCCCCCGTCCTCGATAAAGTCCTTCACCATAGTGTTGACCATCGGAGGATCACTCTTCGATGAAATTATCGCGTTCCATGCATCTTCATCATTTGCCTCCCAAAGCCGCCTGGAGCATGGAAGGTTCACTTGAATTGATTGGGTAGACATACTTGGCATGAACGAGTAGTAGCTCACATTCTGCGTATCCCACATGAAGATAAATAATATCAAGCTAGAGCAACTGTGAGTAACATGTTGATTGGCTCCTGGAAATCGGCAGTCTTACCGTTTGTACTGCTCATGGTAAGCAAATGCTTTCCAGTCCTTCTTACGATCTATCCTCAAGTCAGGAACCATTATTCTGGCCCGAACGTGGTAACGGGACAGTCTCCTTATAGCCTAGTCTTTGCGTCAGTAGGAAGGTTTCTGAACATTAAAGCTAGACTTACGTTGAACAGAAAGGTATGCATTACAATGGCATTTTCCCGCTGGTATGCTCCAGCTCGATATATCCCATAACATTCTAATACCATAAAGGCCTGGAGAATGGAAAGATCAGGCACCTTGATCCCACTGAGCCCGCTCATGATATATGGCGTCATGGCATCATACAAGCAGACTGAAAGTTGATGGTCTTCTTTCTCCTTATATGTAGCCCCAAAGACAATTAGAGATAACAGGAATAATGGCTCCGCGTCGAGAACCTCAAGTGTCGGTGTGTGTATCATGGGGTAGCAAGAGTTGAAATTAGCAAAGAATAAGTCGAGGTACTCCTGCATTCGGTCGAGAGAGAGGTCTGCCGTCTTCTCATCTATCGATGTGCCGTCTGGATAAACTGGTCTCATATCGTTGATGAGCCCGAGAATCTCCCCCCTCTTTGTTTGCGTCAGATGCAGGTTATTCAGTCCCAGGCGCCCAAGAGAGCATAAACTGTCCACTTCTGCGGAATTACTGCTTGTCTCAAGTGCTTCCTTATTGTGACCTCCTGTTGGTTGGGGGCTAGGTAGTTCTTCATCAGGATCTGCAGACTGGCACTCCGTCGATGTTCTCATCGTCGACGAGTTCAGTGTTGATGCGTCTTGGATCGGATGAGACAATTGGCCATCCTGATCAAAGTCAAGAGAGCTTGGGGGTAAGATAGGTAAGTCGTCTGGGCCGGGAACTAGGCTTAGATCTCGGAATCCGGTTGGAGAGTGCGGATTGCCTGTGACATTGAAATGCATAAAGTCAAAGGTGGAGTCGTGATACATGTCTCCGAGCTCAAGAAAGTCGAAGCCATCTGTGCTCAGAATTTCTCCCTGAGGTTCAGCCGAGATGGCTTCATCGAATATGACAGATCGCTCTGTCGCTTGCTGGAAATTACCGACCGTTGATTCGTCGCTCCCCAACATAGCTCCCTGCTCAGGAATAGCTGAAGAGACCACATCAGCTCCCGGTTGGCCTATTGCCACTGTTCTCGACTGGTCCCTTGATGGTACCAATGGTTGGGCACTCGTTAACCCAGAAGCCATTATAAGTCGGCCCCGGCGATGTCGTTTAGTCTTGAGGATGCCGAGCCCTAACCCGCCAGCTAGCCGGTCTTTACTTGCATGGCGAGCCTTGTGTCGCTCTGAAAGAACAAGGTCAGTAATTTTTCGTACTTTAGAAATCAAAAAAAGGATATACCGAGTAGATCACGGCGCTTGAAGGATGCAGCGCATCGAGGGCATTCAAACTCGACAGCAGAATGATTCAGAGCGTGCCGCGCGAGATGCGATGGCCGACTGAATGACTTTCCGCACCCTGGCTTGGGGCATTGATGCCGCTTTGCTACGCGCCTCCGGCTCCGCGCCTCATCATGCCGTGGCTCTCTGGGTCCGAGGTGATTGTCATCCATCTCTCCACTACGAGCTTCTCTCATGCAAAGCAATGGAGTAGTGATATGGAAATGATGATGTGTCGGATAAAAGTAGTAGCGACGAGAGGTGCGTTACCCGCCTAGTCCAGCCGCTAACCCTTTAGCCGATGTCGGGCACTCCGATGTAGATAAGACCGCAGTTAAAGAAACTCTAAGACGTAGAAGCGTTCCAGATATGCAAGGCGATGTATGATGGAGATGGATACACATTCTATACAATGAACAAACTGTGGAAAAGAGAGATTCATAACAATATAAAACTACAAATAAATAGAGATACTACCGTGAGGGGCTTCCTACAGCCATTACCATAAATTGGGGCACCATTTTATGAAAACCTTAATATCTTAGTAAAATAGACTCACAACCTGGAACGGTTCAGCCGATTATACTTTAGTGTATGTGGCAGATCTTTAGCTTTAGTATGGCTCTCACCGAAATCGAGCCTCACTACCTTCAAGAGGCAGATCATCTTCTAAAGGGTCGTATAATATTTACACTGTCAACCACCCAGCAAGCCCTGCAACAAAATAAACCTAGTGGCTTCACAGAAAAGCAATAACACCAGCAGTATGCCGACTATCTATGCTGCATAACCTTTACTTTTGATCGGCGCTAGCTACTACTTAGCGACTTGGCTTCGAGCAATGCAATAGGGCGCAGTATCCTAGCCGCGCAAGCACGTTTTAGTGGAGGATTTAACTCAAATCGCCTATGAATAATACCTAGGATGAGATGACGGATTGTGCAATGGATGAGTCCACCGCGACTTTCCGAATCCCTGGCGCAGGTCCCAGACATATAGCATTTGACGCCAGCAGATGTATAAGCTTGTCAAGATCAATGGTAATCTGGGAGGCTGAGTGATAGCTCTGCTCAATGGAACTGGTGTACGGTACTCTCGGTGGTTGGATTGGTATAAGGCCAGTTCTTAGTAGAGGGAGGGGCTCAGCTGGACTGATCGGCTGTTCAGGCCTCGGAAGTCCGAATATTGAATAGTCTGCAGGCTCGTGACGTCGTAAATCGACGGATGAGTCTCCTATTTGGCTTAGAGGCTGTTGGAAATCGCTGGTCCGGGAAGTGACCTGTATTTGATCTGGTACTGCGGATATGGGACTGATGGTTGGTGTGAAAGGCGGCCCATTCTGCAGGTCATTATTTCGAGTGGGTATTTGAGGCTCGAGCTCCTCAAATTTGGCCATATGACTCAAGCTTGCACTGCGTAAATAGATTCCCCGGTCTTCCAGGTACTCCTCAACGTCCCTGGCTTCTAGCCATTCCCCCTGTAATGGTGGAAAGTCCGTCGCCAACAGAGTCCTAGTCTTACCGCGCATGATCCGCTGCACTGATGGCGACGGTAATCGACGTATAAAGTTTTTATCACCTTCAACAACACGGTACATGGATGGCAAATGAACCGCGGACTGCGGGAGATACTGGTAGTCTGCTGTCGGATGAAAGAGGGAAAGAATCTTCAGGGTCTCATCTACGAGCAACTCCTTGCCGAGAATATTCAGAGGTAGAGTCAAGTCCAGGAGGCGGCTCGCGTGTCTAGAACTGCTTGATAAGATAGTGATGACACGTTCAAGGCAAGCTCGAATGATCCTCTCCGACAGCGAGCCCAAGGCTTGGTTATTCGTTCGTAGTGACAGGGCTACCCCTTCGGATGAACCGGTGAGTGCCAGAGCTGGCACATGAGCCGTCATGGGCTCCAGACCCAAGATCCAGTCATTTTGCAATTCTCCAGCAGCGGCTGTACTTGAGAGCGATGTTGTTCCTGGGGCGGGCTGCTGAATGCTCGGGTACGTGGATTCGGAAGCATATAAAAGTCTGGCGGTCTTGTTTGTGTCACTGGCAATTGTCGCCATTTCTGAAGCTGCTTGGTTCAGACAAGTCAGAAGACCAGATGAACCGCGTACTTCAGGGAACTCAAGAACACGCTGATGGAGGGTAGCAAAGGCAGCAAGCGCCTGATCCAACGCCCCGCTCAGACGCTCGCTTCGAGCCCTTTCTAGGTTCAACGCATCCTCTTTCCGAGCTCGATACGTCCTCTGTGCCAATCTCATCCGCATCCGCTTGTTCTGGAGTTCCTTTAGCTGGAGCTTTGCAGAGCAGGGTTACTAAACACACCTCGGCGTCGTCCTTGGCTCTGACGTCGTCCTGACCTTGTAGACGTGGTCGACCACGACGTGGCTCTTGGTAATGCGTCATTTTCTTCTCGGTGAGCAAATCTCTGGAGGTTTGAGAAGAGTGCAATGTCGATAAGGAGAATTGTGCCTACAACTGCTGATAAATCTATGTAGAAGACAAATTGTGGGGCAAGGACAGGGAGGGAGTCAGAAGCTAGACCATTCGTGGGAAACAGGCTGCTTGATGATCAATGCGAGCTAACCCCCCAAGACAAATTACGGGGCTATACTCATCTGCCACTAACTAAATTTGCTTTCATAAGCTATTCTAATTAGTCGCGAGGTGGGCGATGAAAACAGTCGTTGTGACTGAATAGGCCCAAAGTGATATTTATGCCGGCTTGCCTCAGCTTTATAAAGAGCCTGTGTCTCCATGAGCAGTGCTATAGTTTCAAACCTTCCTTGACTTTGTCCATCACTTGATCACACAACCTGACCTCCACCACGGCAAACTCACCGGGAACGATGGTTCCCCAGACTCAGAAACAATGGGTAGTTCGCGGCAGCAATGGCTTTGACTCCTTGGAATTCCAGACAGGATGTCCGATTCCGTCTATCGGCGATCTAGATGTCTTAATTCAAAGTACTATCATCCACGTCTCACCATGGCATTATGTTATCTGTCGCTAACTTAAGTCTACTGCCGTTAGTTCATGCCGTCTCGCTTAACTTCCGCGACCTTATTATTACTAAGGTGAGTACTTCTGTGCGGTGTGCTCATTTCGCAAATACCCATCCCTTCCTCAGATCTCCGAAACTCCAAGATAGAGAGCGCTGACCAATGCATTAGGGACTGTACCCTTTCCCGCTGAAGGACGGCTTAGTGCCCTTGTCCGATGGAGCTGGCATCGTTGTCGCCGTGGGCTCTCGTGTAAGCCGTTTTACTGTCGGCGACCGGGTTGCAACCTTGTTCCACCAGCACCACCTCGCAGGGCCCCTCGACTCTAGAGGCCTGCATAGTAGTCTAGGGGGCGCTTATGATGGCGTACTACGAGAGTATGCAGCATTTTCGGAGGAGGGCCTTGTTAGTGTTCCAGGCAATTTGAGCTTGCTTGAGGCTGCGTCTTTGCCATGTGCTGCCCTGACAGCCTGGAGTGCCCTTTATGGGCTTGAGGGCCGGGCATTGAAGCCAGGCGATGTCGTCCTCACTGAAGGCACAGGTGGTGTCAGCAGCTTTGCTGTCCAGGTGCGGTCCTGTGAAACTAGCAAAATACTCTAAGCATTGTGAAACTAATTTTCTTCAAGTTTGCCAAAGCAGCCGGTGCCAAAGTCATTTCAACAACTTCGGCAGCTGACAAGGCAGAAAGGCTCAAGGAACTGGGTGCAGACCACGTCGTCAACTACAAGGAGAACCCCAATTGGGGGCAGATAGCAAAGAACTTGACACCCAATAACGAAGGCGTTTCCATCGTCGTCGAGGTTGGGGGGCCGTCAACTGCTAGAGAGGTATGTTAAGCTTACATCCCAAGAAATTCCTTTTCAAGGTACAATCAGGACCTGACTCGAGAACTTTGTTGGTAGGCGCTCGATGCTGTGAAGCGCGAAGGGCTCATCTCAATGGTGGGCTCCATAGGCAGCTTTACTTCCCCCGGAAGCGATGCGAAAGCGCCGACTTTTCTTGACGCCATCTACAGCTCTTGCACAGTACGGGCTGTCGCTGTTGGTTCAAGACTTCAGTTTGAGGAAATGAATCGTGCCATCGAAGCAAATGATATTCACCCCGTCCTGGATGAGCGCGTCTTCGAGCTGGGACAGGCGCGAGAGGCCTACCAGTATCTCTGGGATCAGAAGCATTTTGGCAAGGTCGTTCTTAGAATTGCCCATTAGATTCTATTTTAGAGTTGTTAAGATCGCTTACAGGTCTTCCATAGTCTGACTGTATCCCAGGAATTAACACCAAGGTGGTTTTAGTTTTCTCAACATTAACTTGATATTTTCCACGTCCCTTCTGTCGACCTACACCTAACTTCAACTACCTAGAGAAGACGAGTTATTCGGCCATATCCGAAATGGTCGTTTTGCAAAAATGTATGCTGTGTCATGTTGTCCATGATGCTAGCATCTATCACACTATGCTCTCCTGGTTGCTTTTCTTCAGTGGCCAGAAGTATCAAACCACTGGTGAACACTGAGCGATCCCACTTCACCGGCTGTATGAAGAGATAGTGGCTTGCTTTCTTTAGTCTGCGACGTATGGTGAATTCCATGTCAACATCAAAGGGCTTCTCTGTTGGGTATGAATACACCGTGTAAAGCTCCGTGCCCGCAGCAAAGTAATTGCTGTTGTCATCATCCGCAATCTTCATTCTGACCGGAAAAGCAGCAACGACCATTGCACCTTCAGAGATGTGCGGATGTGCCGCGTTTATACCTGCTCCAATCATCGAATATTCTCGCTGGGCGCACATGCTAGGCAACCAACTCCTATTGGCGACAGGGTCTTGACGTGTGCTGGTTAATAGGATATTTGCCCCGAGAGCGCCGGTGCCAATAATCCTCTCCACAAGTTGCGTAGGGTCGATCCTGTAATCTACAGCCGGAAGCTTGTCCGATGCCATGGAGAACAGGCTGTAGTACTCATCCAACTCCAGAGTGGCTTCTCGCCCACGAATCTTATCCAAAAGCACTGCCAAGGGACGCTTGCAGGCGTTCGCGTCAAGGATGGTACCGTGACTCAAACACCTGATTATTGCCCTCTGATATATAGATTCCTCTGTTGGGTCTGCTATCGTCGCTGACATGGCGGCCAGGGTTGTCTTGTCCGTATGGCCTACTTCCATAGCGAGGTGCGGGAGCGTGTTTATATGGCTATTACCAAACGGTGAACTGCATAAAATGCCCACAAGTTGTGAAGAGTCGATCAGAGGTGCCGATTCTTGACCTGTCCAAAAGGTGCATTGCTTGCTCATGATGGCTTCTTGCAATGTCCAGCAGCGCTTTCTCCACTCGCAGCTCTCCCATATCTGCTTGACTTGCTGAACTAGCTCTGGACTGTAGATTCGGACTCTGGGACCCTCGGCCTCTAGCTGCGCCATTTCAAGTGGAAATGGCATGCCAGGAAGGATCAGTGTATGCTCGGCGTTAGAGTAGTAGTCCTTCATCTTGGGCACCTCGGTTTCTTTGTCCTCATAGCTGTCTTGGTCTATGCACCAGCGGTCGACCCAGTAGTACCGATGCTTCAATACTTCGTGGACCTTCGCGATGATCCTTTCCAATTCTCCAGAGTCGTACGACTTCCAAGGGTATGAGAGTGCTATGTAGCTCTCTACAGGCTCATCCGCAGGTCTGGTCACTATCCTATCTTTGAGATGCGCCTCGCTGCTCCGCAAAGCGTCGTAAAATCTCCGAGGTGTGACCTTGACCTCAGATATACGCGCTCCTTTGTCTGCTTCTGCTAGTCCCCCGGGTAGGAGACAACCGCATGACCCGCGATGGACCTCGCTCCTTGGGGCCACGGCATAGTATGGTACAACCCTTGAGACGAGCCCTTGCAAACGATCCAACGTTAGAGGCTGACTACCGCCGCATAGCCTATCAAGCGGCAGAAACGGAAGGACGGGTGCCGCAATCTGCAGTTTGTTGGTGTCGTTAATCTCGGCCTCCAGAATGTTCAAGAGCTCGTCCTGAATCTCTGATCTCGCTTTTACTAGAGCCTTTCCCATCTCCGAATGGGCGCCAAGGAACTCCACACGCTCTAGTGCGATGGCAATGATACTGAAGACTTTAGCCAAGATGATGAAGCTGTCGCAATTCCACGCCGGGGGCAGCTGCACCAGGGTTCTGTTCGTGTTCTCTTCCAGCACCACCTGTGTTACCCGGCCTGGAGATGGCGTTTTGATCAGTAGCCCCAAGCTCAGCATAAATGAGGTACCGACGCCGTTGGAGTCAAGGCACACGCATGGATCGACCGAGGTCAGGTCCGCCCTCTTCCTATTTTTGCCAGGAATTTTCCGCGATTCCCAACTTCCCTTATTCTCTTCGACATTCGTGGGGTCATCAGAGTCATCATCAGATTCTTCATCTGTGAAGGTTATGCGCAATCGACATCCACGGGGTTTAGACGTCCACGATGAATCCGTCTGCATCGTGTGAGCAATCTCTTCGTCGGTCAAGACGCCGCATATACGCGGCCATGACATCAATCCCTTGATATCGGAATGAGGCCCGGGAGACTCTGGGCCGCTGCGAGGAAGCATGAGATTGCAGTAGCGAACGTCGTCGATTTCGCCGTTGCGCTGAACACAAACTCGCATGTTGCGGTCGAATGGATCGTAGTCCGACATGTTAGTTGTCCTCTCGTATTTCTTTTGCTGTAGTGTTAAGTTGGTATAAGCTACAGAAGTCGAAGTTTCATGCTGCTTTAATTTAATGGTGTTGTATGGTAATAGCCAAAAAGTATTAAAGAGGTAAAATAAGCTATGTAAAACTAAATACAAAGTTGCGGTGTGAGATTGTGGAGTGTGATTTATATATATAACTCAGTACATTATGGGTAACCTGGCTTACGAGATGAGTAAATCATACCATTCTTAAGGCTTGGCATCACCCCTGCGCCCGAAGAGGAGTTACAGGGATAAGCAAGAGTGGATTGATTCAAGGCAAAATGTTAGATTTAAATAAGACCACTTCTTACTTCAAGCCTGTTATCACTTCATTGGTGTAGCTCTGATTCAGAAAACAGAACATGTAGATATATACACAATTAACTCTTATGATGAACAGGTACGCCTTGAATCACAGCGTCTTTCTCACTTCCCTCCGATCCTATGCCCATACCCAACTTGATGGCTTCAGCCTCGGTAAAAGACCCGAAGTAGTCCATGTCGTCAACGAGTCCTAGGCCAGGGGGCGGAAACACGCGGTTTATAAGGTAATGCGCAGTGAATGAGATGGCAAATCCGAGAGGGAACGCCAGATAAAATAGTTCATGCCAGGCCTCCCCCACCTTGACTTTGTCGGGAGTTACCCCGGCAGCAAATCCAGGCAACTGAGTCGCAAAGCCAAGGAACCAAGCAATGAAGCTTCTTAGATTGAAGCCACCAGTGAAGTAATAAATGCTGGTAGGGCCAGGACTGTAGAGATCGGATAATTTGAGACGGCGGGAACGAATCAGCCAGTAATCACAGACTTGGATGCCAATAATCGGCCCAAGAAAGACACTGTATGCTGACAAGACGGAGATGAAGACGCTGGCTGAAGAAAGAAGCTCCCATGGGCACATAGCAACGCTCAAGACTAGAGCAATAAAAGCACCTCGCCTGATGTTGATATAGGAACTGACCAGACCGGCGAGATCCATGCCAGCACTGTATGCGTTATCGACGACGTTAATGGCGATCTGGCACATTACGAGGCCCAAGCCAGCAAAGAATGCGGCGGCTCTTGAACCAGATGAGTAGTCTCTGTCGAGCCACTGTTGGCAGATTAGGGCTTCATAGTTGATACATGGTTAGTGGTGATGGATCAACAAGAGGGCACTAGAGTTGGACTTACGGGGATTCCAGATGGCCTCGCCCCAGATTCCCTGGGTGGCTGAGGCTGCGAGACAACCAAAGAGAGGAAAGAGTGTGCCGAAAAAGCTGTAAATGTAAGTTGCTGCCTTTGTAGAACTTGGTCGTTGGCGATAACTTACATGATGGAGAACCACTGTCCAAATACTTGGTCGCCAGGCTTCTGAGCAAATCGGGTGTAATCATTTGCATTAGTCAGTCCAACTGCTATGCCACCAATGACAGTTGTTACACCAGATGTGATAGCCCAGCCAAGGTCATGCGAGCTCATTGGTGTTGCACTCTCCGAAAGGAGAGGACCGCCTCCTTTAGCTTCAACAAGAGACCAAATCATAATGGAAATGAGAGTGACCGACGCAATTATGTTGAAAATAAGGAGAACCCTCTTGATCTTATGAGGATGAATCCACAGCACAGGAATCATGGAGACATTGAAAAGAATCCAGCCAACGAACTGCTTCGTATCGAGATGAGACGACGCAGGAAATACATTTCCGAGTCTTTGGAAGCTGGGGAACATGGCGGATAAGATGACGGAGATGCAAAGACCGCCTGTCCACGACTGCACAGAGAACCAGACTAGACTAAGGATAATCCTCTGGACGATGGCGATAAAGGATCCGTATGGGCCCCAGATATATCTTGAAACGACAGGGAAGCCAATGTGCCATTCAGCTCCAGTGTAGCCATTGAATATTGCTACCAGGCTGATGATGACTTTGCCGATTAAGGTAGCTATAACGACTTGCCAGACGCTGAGGCCGGTGGCGACAAGAGAAGCGCCCAGTTGCCAGTTGGATACTACGTGGGAGTCAGATTATACGTAAATTTATAGAAGTTGAGAGTGGTGGCTTACTGGCGACCTGGTTCACCAACCAGAAAGATATAAAGGTCATGGTGTTCCATGTTCGACGCTCTGGCTCCAAGGGACGGATGTCGTCATTGATCCATACATTGGAGACGGCTCTATCTGCGCTGGGCAGTCTCATCCAGGTCAAGATGGCTTTTAGGGACATATTGGCAGGATGGTCCTTTACGTCGGAGCTGTAACAGTTACTCTGACCCGTTCGGATCACAACAGGGTTTGTGGGTTCTCATTCATTTTATGAGGTCTCTTATCACTATTGATGTCTTGAAGATAAGCAAGCACCCATTGCCACTACCATCCGGTTGGGTTACATTGTGCGAGGTTCGAAAAGAGGGGTTCCAAAGCGACAGATAATGATTTGGTGCCATCTTGTGCTACCTAAAGTTGAGCCTTGCGTAACGCTGTTCCAGAAAAAGGACTCATATCCGGTAGATGAGACCCGGGGCCCGGATACCGGAACCAAACTGTCGTATCACATATGGCCTTGCCGACCAGGTGGAATTGCAATTAGAAGACAAATTATCCGATTTGTTGTTAAAGTATGGACAGACCAAGATAAGTTATAGATAGAGAGGTAATTCATGTAGGCCGACATCAACTGCCGTTTCGGCATTCCCGATTCAGAAATGCCGCGGCATTTAGCCTGATAATTGATGATGATCAACACACTCGGATCGTTTCGACCCGACCAAAGTTGACCGAAGATAGGGGAACCACTTGCTCGGGACAATTGCACCGTTTGAGCAAGCAAGAAAGTCCAGAGATGTTCGTCTAAATTAACCCCGCAACGTTATCTTCGAGATGCGAGAGATATCGTGGCAGAAACCCCGCAGATGCATGAAACCTCGCGATTTGTCCATGTAACCTAACCGTATTGCTCCACTTTCTATGGTAGCAATGATGTAAGAGACGATCTTTTATATGAGAAAACGGTCGACTATCCTCACTTGTAAATTTGCTATCAGGAGATTACTACACGAGTTTCATATTTCGAGCTCTAAACCCTGCCCATCATGACTCTAAGTAAATCTGTACGCATAGGAGTCGACGTCGGCGGTACCAATACCGACGCCGTCGCCATAGACGTCGGCCTCGCTGCTCAAGGCGATACCCAGCGAGGCGTCATCGCTTTTAAGAAAACTCCTACCACGCCAGATGCGACTGCTGGAATTGAGACTGCTATTAGAGCTGTCATTGACGCTGGCAACATAGTTCCCCAGCGGATAGCGAGCATCACAGTCGGCACAACACACTTTATCAATGCAGTCGTGGAGAGAGATGCACGGCGACTTCAAAAGGTCGGCGTCTTGAGACTGTCACGCTCGTTCCTGCGTGAAGTTCCGCCCTTCTCAGACTTTCCGCCCGATCTCGCAGCTATCATCAAGGGATATTGCGGCATCATCGATGGAGGCCTGCATATTGATGGGTCTCAGGAAGCACCAATCAGAGAAGACCAAGTTTTGGCCGAATGCGAGAAGATCAAGGCAGAGAATCTGAAGGCTGTTGTGATCGCCGGCGTCTTTTCTCCCATCGACGAGGTATTCAAGCAAGAGAGCCGCGTCAGAGACATCATCCTACGAGAAATTCCAGGAATCGACGTCGTTTGTTCTCACGAGGTGGCGAATATAGGCTTTCTCGAGCGTGAAAACGCCAGTATCCTCAATGCTGCTATACTTCAATATGCTCGAAAAACAATGAGGAGGTTCAATCAAGCCAAGAAGAAGCTCAACCTGACATGTCCACTGTTCATTACTCAGAACGACGGAACTACTCTTGATGCTGCAGCTGCAGCTAGGATACCGATTAGGACCTTTGCATCTGGAGCAACCAACTCGATGAGAGGAGCTGCGTATTTGGCAGGTATCGATGCTGGCGGCAACTCTTCTGCCATCGTCGTAGATATCGGTGGAACGACAGCTGACATTGGCGTCATCCTGCCAAGCGGACTTCCAAGACAAGCTTCTGCCTACGTCACAGTCGCTGGAGTGAGGGTGAATTATTCAATGCCTCATCTGCACTCCGTTGGACTTGGTGGGGGCTCACTCGTGCGCAGCGTCGATGGAAAAGTCAAAGTTGGCCCGGAGTCAGTTGGTCACTATCTTATTGAAGAAGCTCTCGTGTTTGGTGGCAATACATGCACGGCATCTGATGTCGCTGTTGCCCTAGGCAGAGCAGATATGGGTGATAAGAGCAGACTCGCGGAGCTGAAACCTGAGTTTGTGCATTCTGCAAAAGACTGCATCAAGACTCTACTCGATGGCGCTGTCGATGTCATCAAGACCGCTGCTGATCCTCTTCCCGTCCTTCTGGTAGGCGGAGGTGCTGTGCTAGCACCGGAGGATATTTCAGGTGCCTCAAGGGTCATCCTCCCGCCGTTCCATGATGTGGCGAATGCCATTGGTGCTGCTATCTCTCGAGTCAGCGGTGACGTTGATATTGTCCAGAGCACAGCCCACCAGACGGAGTCGCAGGCTCTTGAGCGCGCAAAGACGATGGCCATCGAAAGAGCCATTCAAGCTGGTGCAATGCCCGAGAGTATCACCATGGCGAATGTGGAGAGTATTCCGTTGCAATACGTATCTCATCAGGTTCGAACCATTGTCAAAGCAGTGGGAGATGTTGACTTCAAGGGCTATGTATCAGAACTGGAGCTCGAGGCTGTTGACGATGACGACGAAGTCAGTGACGAACCTGAAGGGCAAAAGAATCGAGCTGTCAAGACTATAGAAGATATCCCGGTTGATCCTTTCACATACAATCCTACCATTAAGGTCAGCGATGAGGGCGTCCCTGAATGGATACTCAACGAAACAGATCTGGCTTGGCTGGCTGATGGATGTTATGTGCTCGGCTGCGCGGGTGGCGGCACTCCAGCTCCTAGCTTCATCCAACTGCGTGATATCATACGACAAGGCCATACTATTCGCATCATCGACCAGTCTTCCTTAAAGGATGATGCCCTCATCTACTGGGGCGGCCATATGGGATCTCCTGCCGTGTCGGTAGAGCGGCTACAATCGACCGAGACAGTCGAAGCATTCAATGTGCTGATGGAGTATCTCAGCCATAAGAGTATTGATGCCGTCATGGGACTAGAGATTGGCGGTGCCAACGGTATGGAACCGATGCTGGTAGGCTCCTCGCGGTTCTTCGATGCGCCTGTGATTGACGGCGACTGGATGGGCCGAGCATATCCTACATACTGGCAGACTACGCTCGCGGTACATAAACCGCTAGAGCTCGTTCCCTGTGCTATTGATTCAGGCGATGGCAAGAGTATCATCATGACTCGAGCGCCAGACGACGAGATTGTTGATAGAGCATTGAGAGCGTCATGTTCCGAGATGGGAAGCCGAGTCGGCATGGCCGCTAAACCTACTACTACCGAGTACGTGCGGAGTTATGGTGTACTTAATACCTGTTCTCTTGCTTGGAGGATAGGCAGATGCATCGCCCGCAGTGTTTACAGTAACCAGCTCTCAACAGTCGCAGAGTCCATCATCGAAGAGGCTGGCGGGTTGAAGTCAGCCAGGGTGCTATTTCGAGGAAAGATTGTAGAAGTCGAGAGAAGACTATACAAAGGGCACTCGCACGGCGCTCTACGCATTGAGGCATTTGATGAGTATGTCGAAGAGGACGGTGGATCAGAGCGTATGACACCTGTAGTCTCAGGAGGAACATTGCGAATCCCGTTCAAGAACGAGAACATTCTCGCTGAGCACACCTCTGCTGACGGGTCTGAAACCAAGATCATCGCCTCAGTCCCCGATCTCATTGCTGTGCTTGATAATGGCTCTGGTAGAGCACTGGGTGTTCCAGAGTTCAAATACGGTTATAGAGTAACGGTCCTGGGCATTACGTGCTCACCGCAGTGGACGAGAACACCTTCTGGTATTGAGATTGGAGGACCGAAAGCTTTTGGCTATGACGATGTTGTCTATAAGCCTCTTGGGGAGTATGTGGAACCTGTCAGTGTGATTAGAGAATATGCTTAATTTGAGATGCATGCATTAGAACCGCATCGAGGTAGTGGAGGCCATAGCTTCGCCCGAATCACCGGACGAGTTTGTCATAATTGGATTTCTAAGCAAAGAGAAACGAACCTGGGATTAGAGGGAAACTAAAATGCATGGCATTAAAACCTGTGGATCCAGGCGTCGTGCGGAGACAATAAACGTTAACTTTTTGTAAATGAAATTATTATTAGCTACCTGCAGTGACCTACAATTTGTGATCTCCGTAACAAAAGGCAAGGTATAAAAGGAGGTTGTAAGTCTTGACAAGTATCCGCGATTGGTATATCAAAACAATTTCGACCTCATCAAAATCTCAATCAATGGCTCAGGCAAGGAACATCCTCGTTGTTGGTGGCACAGGAACGATCGGCGGGTATATCGCCCTAGAGGCTCATTCCCACAGCTACGCCGTGACCATCAGTGGTCGCAAGCCAGTTAAAAACATTTCCAGGCATCAACCCAGCCTCCCTCCGCTGACTGTGACAATGCACGTCTGACTCACGGTTCGAAGTGTTGTACAGCTCCGAAGATTAGCAAGCATGGCGGAGAAGGCCCTTGCTATTGACTACAGCTCCCTCGCGCCAACGACCGAGATTCGTATACTTACTCTCGAGCGTGGAAGAGGTGATGATCCGATTGTATGCACCCTCCGACCTGCGACACGAGATGGAGCAGAATACCATGCTCTGTCATATGAATGTGAAGACGAGAGCAAGAATGATCCTTTCATCACTGTCGATGGCCGCCACGATCAAATTCGCATGAACCTCTATGATGCCCTGATGAACATAAGAAAACCAACCGAAGACCAGCGGCTCTGGGCGGATGCAATATGTATCAACCAGTCAGACGTCCAAGACAAGAGCCAGCAAGTCGCCATGATGGGCGAGATATTTACAAACGCAGTCGGTGTCATATCATGGCTCGGTCCAGCCAGAGACGATAGTAATTTGGCTATGTATATGATGTTCCACAACGACACACCAGACTCCTCTAACAAAGACTCACGCAAGTTGAAAGCCCTACTTTCCCTCTGTCGTCGAAGATACTGGCGCCGAGTATGGATTATACAAGAACTGCACCTCGCAAAGAGCTATGTAGTATGGTGCGGCCACAAATCCATCCCCGACCACAGGTTTGAGAGGGCCCTGGCTGGTCTCAACTGCCAGAACGACACGTACAGCGATGACTTTTCGCAAAGCCCAGCGAATCAGCACTTGATGGCCCGATATTTCCGCTACAGCGAGATCAACAATTTATATCGCTGGCTATCCGTATGTATCCGTGGAGAATTTCAGTGCACGAGGGAGCAGGACATCATTTATGCGCTCCTAAATATTTCGACGGATTATAAGAGAGTCAAGGAGACTTTCAAGGTCGACTACTCAAAGACACCACGTGACGTCTTTCTGGAGCTTTTGTGTCAGAGGAATCTTTCCACGTGGCGCCGTGGAGATGAAGGTAGTTAGCTGGGAATTGCAGAAAAGATTAAGCTGGGCATAGATGAGGATCTGAGGAGGAAGATATTTAAGGAGGTCGATATCTAGGAGACTTGCTGGCTGATGGATGACTAAGAAACGGCAATTATACTGGCTTGCCAGAATCTTTGGTATACTGCGGAAGTGTGATAGCAGCCAATTTCCCCTGCTTTGAGACAGAAACGCTAAGCAAGATGAAGGCAAGTGTCGACCAACTTGCAACTAACCGAAAGATCCGGAAACATGGTTGGTATGACACGGATATTTTGTTACTTGACTGGTTGCTGGATAAAGGTTGATATTTATAAATGTGAAGACTCATTATTCTTTCACAATACAACCCCTTACCAGAAGACCTTCATGATGGAGACGGGCCCTTGACCACTAGGATGATGATTGTTCATCTTTATATCCACGTTGTATTCAAGCACTCAACAGCAATTTCACTTGGCTATTTTCCATGCTATGGCCGGACAGATAAGCGAGTTATTTACTATCAGTAAATGACATTGATGTATATATCCTATGAATCAAGGCTCAACAAGAACGTCGTAATCGGGCCTTGCAGGGTTGTCTCCCAACACTGCCTCTCTGTACTTCTGATTCCAGGCAACGTACGCCTCATTGTCACCATGTTGAAGTGCCGCATCGTACGCAGCCTTCGAAGCTTGGTAATTATTGAGTGCTGCATGGTAGGCAGGCGCCTATCGTCTGGTCAGGCACATATCCCGTTTGAAGAAGTCTTGTAGAGACTTACATTTTGAACAGTCCAAGTGTTGAAGTTCTGATCACCGGCGAGGCCAGCATCTTGGTCTTGCTTAAAGTCGGATTCGGCACTTTGTTTGGCGCTGACTGCGTGGCTGTACGCCTGCTGGAGCTTCTCCTTGCTGTCTTGGATGCGAAGTTGGCTGGCCGGGTCGGACATTGTGATATAAGTGATGAGACTGTGTGATGAAGGTCTTGAAATACGATGTGATGAGTAGGAGATGGGGTAGAGAATGAGGAGCCAGGAGTGGGGTTTTATAGGCAAATGGTGAATGTGCCGTGTCTTTCGCTGACGTATGTCAAGATGGCAATCCTGCAGCCAATTTAATCAACTAGACTCATTTTTGGTAGAAATGACGATTAATTCCCCTTAGATTATCAGATCAACAGGATAGTTGCGACTATGTAAGCTAGCTGATGTATGTCTCAGCTTCAGCTGCAATCTCACCGCCGATCGCAGGCCCTTTCAAGATTTAGCGCTATACTACTATCCTATCAAACCTATCCACGAAGAACCGCAATACCTCAACAAAATCACGCTGGCAGGAGAATGGTTATTAGGCGGCAATTTACGAGACGTGAAACTTGATCATTTGGCTGCGCGGTCGTGCACGGCAACTTTCTGTCTCAGCTTGTCAGCGTGGCGTTAACGCTATTGACGTGTGTGCTGTACTGTGAGATCAGTACCCCGCCTCAGCATCTATGCTGACCTTGATGATCTCTCAAACTCAATCCAATCTCGCCATGACCCAATTCCAAGCTTTCGATTATGGTTCAGTGGAACTGCGGACGGCATCAACCGAGATCAGGCTCCTAGATCTCTGCCCCTCTCAGGGTTGGGTTGATAGCCGTCTGATCGGCTGTCTATACACAACCTCCATTGAGAGCCCGTCACCCTACATAGCTCTCTCGTATGTTTGGGGCTTAGGTGATAAAACTCAGTCGATTCACATAGCGAACTTGAATGATGATGAAGAGCATTCCATACCCATCACGGAGTCGCTGGAGACGGCACTACGACATTTCCGCAAGCCAGACGAGGTGATAACGCTATGGATCGATCAGATCTGTATCAACCAGGCAGATAATAAAGAAAAAGGCCAGCAGGTCGCGATGATGGGCAGGGTCTACTCATCTGCAGCACAAGTGCTAGTATGGCTTGGTCCAGCTCAAGATGGCTCAGACGAGCTTATGGAAGCATGGCAACACATTGGGCAAAGGGCTCGGGAGTTTGGACTGGAGAACTACATGAACCCGCAGAGCTATTACCTCATATCAGCATTGGGAAGAAACAAGGACCCTTCTGATGAGACTGCTATGAGCTTCCAAAGCTTGTTAGCCAGTACTGTAGAGGCATTTGCTCCTTTGTTAAAGCAAATGACGTTGAAGAGATGGTTTGAGCGACCTTACTTTTCACGAGTCTGGATTATCCAGGAGTTTTGTTTATGTCCTGATACCATCTTCGTATGCGGATCCAGGACTATACCCGTGGACTTTGTCAAATTTGCGGTCCTGCTGCTTCAAACCGCGATAGGTAACATGCCGCAGGGCGACTATGAGCATCTTCAACCGCCAGAGATGCCTTTGGAGCGACTGTCCGAGGTATCTTCTGAACCAACAGCACGGCTGTTTGGGTGTCGTTCACGCCATCAGAAGCATAAAGACGACGAGCTGTACATGTTGCTGCGGAGACTGTTCGTTGAGCTTCAGACGAATGCGACTGTACATTGTGACCGCATCTTTGCCCTGCTTGGCCTCGCTGCCGACGCTGAGAAACTTGGAATCCAGCCAAACTATGAGGAAAGCACTGAACGCATCTTGACGCAGACGGCGCGCACGTTGATCGAAAAGAGTGGTCGTGTAGATCTTCTGTGCTACTCTCAGTTTCCGAAACTTGATGAGCTTCACTTACCGTCGTGGGTTCCCGACTGGCGATCCAACCTAAGCCGCTCGTTCTATACCATCAACGAGCGTATGGACAAACATCTTTTTGCTGCGTCCGGTCACGATACTGTTGTTGAGGTTGTCCAAGACCCCAATGACAACTCGGATATTCTGGGACTTCAAGGTTTTACTGTTGATGTCGTTGAGGAAGTTGCAGAAGGTGATGGCTGGACGGATATGAGCTGGGATTACGAGAAATATCTTGGCTATATGGCCCAGGTAGACGATTTATGGCAGAGTTCCATGTATAAATCTGACAGCGAAGTTTCCCAACTTCGAAAGGAAGAGGCGCGATGGCGTGTGCCTATCGGAGACATCTACTGGACATGGGAAGGGGATCAGCAAAGAGCGAAAACAGATGTAGCTAGGTTCCACGAGCAGTTTCTGCAGGAACTCCAGCTTTTCGACGAAATGACCAGACTCGCAGCTACAGGAGAAGACGTTTCAGAGAAACTCGTGCAGTGGGAGGAGGAACATCGTGGCGCAGATACCAAGCATAACTATCGTGAGAGTATGAGGAAGATGCAGGGCAAGCGGCCATTTCTCACAAAAGTGGGATATTTGGGTATGGGACCAATGGAGAGCAGGTCTGGTGATGTCGTTGTTGTCTTTTGCGGAGGGCGAATTCCTTTTGTACTGCGGCCTTTGGAAGGGTCGAGCGGGCGTGATGAGTTCCTGTATGTCGGCGAGGCATACTGCGATGGTATAATGGACGGTGAAGTGACGGGAAAGAAACAGACTTTCTGGCTCAATTGATTGAGTATCATTCTGCCCACCCTGTAATTCTTCAGCCAGACATTCAATGTCCCTTTCATTTGCTAGTTATTAAGACTCTCGCGTGAATATATCCCTTCTTGTCCTAATTCTGAAGTGGATCACGAGACGTTAGTGGCTGTCTAACCTGCTACCTTTGGTCTAGCTAGACCCTTGGCCACGGCGCCGATGTCGGCTAACTCAGATGCTGTGAGTCTTGCTGCGCGATATAGGGAGTGAGTCAAGAACAGTAAAGAAAACAGCCAATAAAGACGATAGCTACTTGACTGTGACTCTCTGATGCCCTGAAGCATAAAACGACACAGGTACGGCATCTCCCTTGAGGCTTTGCTCTCTGATCATCTTTAGTCTTGCCTCAATCGGGTCACTCTTATTCAAGCTCCCGGCATTGCGTGGTGTACTTCAGTCACCAAAAGTCTTGTCAAGATGACAGTAAATCTACCAGCGAACCCAGACTTCATACAGATCAAAACCACTCTGACGAAGTTACCATACCCGCCACTGGATGATCGCCCGACTGTAAGAACAAAGCGTCTTGTTCTCAGGCCATTCTACCAAGATGCTGCAAAAGACCTTTTCCCCATGCGCGCCCAGAAAGAGGTCATGATGTGGACTGCGCAAGGCGCCCCAGACAAGGATCTTGAGGAAACCGAGAAATGGGCTGCACAAAGACTCCCACCGCACGACGAGACCAACCTGTACTACGTCATCAGTCTCATTGAAACAGGCGAAGTCATCGGAGCTGGTGGCACATACAGACGAGAGTGTGAGCTTGGCTGGCCGGCTATTGGATACGCGTTCCGCAAGGAAGCTTGGGGGAAGGGCTACGCTACCGAGTTTCTTGTCGCGTTTATGAAGATTTGGTGGGAGCTACCGCGGGCGGAGTATTCTATCGCTGTGGATAGGACTACATTGAGTGATGAGGAGATAGTAGCCAGTGTGAATGGTACTATTACGGAAAGGTGTGCTGCGGAGACTATCAAGGAGAATGGGGCAAGTAAGCGAGTTCTGGAGAAGGCTGGGTATACGTGGGTTAAGGAATGGAGGAATGAGGAGAAGAATTGGTCGATCTATGGATGGGTAACGACCGCCGCACAACTGCCTGCAAATTAGTTGATGATCAAGAATGGCATATGTGATCTTGATTATGTTACGACTTGAGGCGTTTTTTTCTCTCACGGCTTAGACACGTATATCAGAGCGAGTAAGTCCTGGACGGAATCACCAGAGAGACGAAACTCCATACTTGAATAGTTTCAGTTCCATTCAGGAATGAGAGGGACAACGATTGAATAGACTAATGGGTCTTGGTGTTGGTTGGCTACATAAAAGTCATGATACCACTGATCCTCTCCATACCATCCCCGCCAGCTAATAAGTAAAAGATTGTCCAAGCAAGATGCAAGCTTGATATAGTAGAGAGTAACCTTTCCAAGGAATTGCCTGTCCCGGTGAAGCTGTGTTTATCGGCTCCAGACGGTCGCAGGACCAGCCCCGCCCTCGTGCGCATCCTCATGCTCTCCAGCAGGAGGAGTGACCAAAGCCTGCTCTTCATCATGTTCATCGTGATACTCCGGTCGACCATGACAATGCGGGCAAGGCTGAGGCGAGCTCGACACAAAGTCCCCGACAAGCTCCTTCACAATATCCTTCATCTGACTCGTCCTAAACAGCACAAGCAGCGCAAGGTAAAAATGGAGGAACATGTTAAACATCAGCGGTGTCGACGAGTAAGCCACCAGGAAAGTCTCCCCAGTATCCTGCCACCTGTTGTGCGTCCACGTGAAGCTGAGCGTCAAGAGCGACAGGATGCCCATCAATATATCGGCGATGAGACAGTTTAATGGGTCGGTGATGGGCGTGGCGAAGGTCGCTTTGAGGTGCGCGCCTTGGCGGTGGAGGCGTTTCATGGTGAAGCCGAAGATGGCGGAGAAGATGAGCAGGATGAAGGTGAAGAAGGCGACGGGTCGGACCATGATGCAGAAGCGGACGAAGTTGAGGGGGAGACCAACGGCTGCTGAGAAGAGGAGGAAGTCCCTGGTGTGATGGAATACAGCCGCTGAGTTGATGGCTGTCATATTGCGCTGTGTTTTACTAGTGTGTATTCAGAGGTATAATTGTAATGTGTTGCGATGAGATATATCATTATCAGCATTAGTGGGATAATCGAATACTTTATACCCCAAGTCCTAGACGACTTCAAGCTGCACTGCCTTGATGATATGTATCATCTCGGAGGATGAATGGCTAAGGCACGCGTATCAGCTTCCACCATATCCTCTCGGAGTTCTCAAACAGAAGGCAAATTGATCGATCGGCATCATCTAGGCAGTGATTCTGTCGCCGATGGAATCCTTCGAGGCAGCAGCGTAAGCACTACGATGCACAACGAGTTTATGCAGCGCTGAGCTTGACCAATTGGGATAGGACGATAGGTGACTAAGCGCATAATTGCACCCACAATCACTGTGCATTAACAATTTCTAAACACTTCTATTGGCTCTTTAACGATAAATATGCAAAGTCTGCCTGATCTTCAATCTATTTGCCTGCCGATGCACCAGCCACAATGCAAAGCCTTGCGCTATTTATAGGCCTCAAGGACTGCTTGGCCAGATTACCCTATAGTTAAAGGAAGCAACAAAAAATCTTAATTCATGGATTCCTCTTTAGCCAACGTGGATCATGTTGAAGCCATTCGCGGATATATCCTATCGCGCAATGATCGTCATCCAGAAAAAGAAGAAGCTTAGAATTAGAGGCCCAAGACGCAAGACTAATTGTATCCTGCGTTGTAATAAGCGTATATCTCTCCCCATTGATCGCGAGAACCCGACACGGAATCCGCTGAATATCCTCCCGGGTAAGAACAAAGACATCAAGTCTGCTTTCGAGGTCTAGCATTATTTTCGCTCATTCTGTCATGATCACCAGCCGACGCGATTGCATCTTGTAGGATGTTAAATTGTGCTCGTTGTTTTGGCCTCATTTACATCCTCGAATTCTAAAGCCACACTTCGAGGCCAAGCCAGGCGGGATATTAGGTATCCCCATGGACGAATGAAAGGGCCAAGTTTCCGTCCCGACCCGTGGCAGTCTGTTGTCCGTGCGCTGTGTCACTGGCTGGGACTCCGCGGCTTCGGCGTTTCCATTCCGGGACGCGTGGACTCTGCACAGATGCCGCAAAGCAGTGACAAGAGGCACTAACCTTACAGCATCTATGCCTCTTAAGCTTCTAAGACGGTTATGAAATTCTGACATATCTTCACATAAACATAAGATAGAGCGTAGTCAAAATGACTGTGGCCGCGGCAAGTTGAGTTCAGTATTGGAGAAAATTGGGGGCATTTGTGCATGAGAGCGGCATGACATTTCGCAGCGCAATAAACATGCTACGAATTGGAAGTCCCTTGACTGAGAAATTAGATAAGAGATCTCCAATGGGCACAAGAAATAAATGGATAAGATCTCCCAGCAACTAGTATAGTAGAGTATATCAGCTATAAGAAGGCATTGCTCAAGTCTACGATCGTCATTGAACTGGCAAATAACAATGCATTGTTAGACAAACCAATCGCAACATTGTGGATCAAATAGTCCCAATCCAGAGTTTTATGTATTACAAAGATGGGCACCCATGAATCAGGATCGCATTAATCACTCTGCAGCGTGACACAATTCATCCGACCAGTGGCCGTTTTAGTGCGCCGCCTCAACTCAAAGCTCTGGGCGCGCGCTGGAATGCCCCCGGGCTGATCCCCGCCTGTTCCCCGAGTGCACTAAATCGATAGTCTCGCCTGGGGCTTGTTGTGGCTGTTTAGGCCAAGGGTCTGTGTGTTCTGGAGGCGGCAGGAATGGTTTTTTCCATGGCGGCCGCCAGATCTACAAACCTAAGCCCTACCTATACAAATCCGTTCGTCTCCTGACAGTAGCCACAGAGTAGTAGCTTTGCAAGCGAGTCTGCTCTACGCCATGAGAGATAGAGTTTCTACTGTTATCATAAACCCGGCTCCTAAATCCGAGTTTTCCTAAAGCCGTTCTCGACCCGGTCGATAGGCCGAGACCCCTGGATTTGATATAGGTACATCATCTCTTCTGCCGCGCTAGGCTGTCCCAAAGGCCTGGACGGAACTGACGGCATGCATGAAGATCTGGATGCCCTGATTTTGTGTTACCCAGTGTTACAGAGGCTGTTTCTCCAATTGTTCAAACTCGGCGTGTTTTATCAGGACGCTGCTCCATCGCATTCTGCATAACCTTTATCGCAGAGATAAGCCAGCTTAGATACACTATCTTTTAGTGCGCCTGCTCCCGGACCTAGGTCAGCGCTAAGTTCGCTAACCACTAAGTGAGGCTAACATCCCGCTGTTGCTTTTTCCAGCGCCTGTCTGTGCGTTTACGGTTTGAGCAAGGGTTGAAATTATATCACAGAGTGGGATAAACCAAGTAACTTTTCTTCGCTGCAGACGGGACGAGTACCCCGAGTAGATCCTTGTCCCCGTCAGCACTACCCCATACCTGACTAATGCACTAAGCAATAGGAAGCAAACGCACAAGTGCCGGGTTTCAAGCCCTCCCCTCAAGCATTGGTTGCCTCTGCGGAATGTATGGGCCTCATCCCCCCCTATCGGATTTATGCTTTCATGCCACCTGCAAGCCCATGACTCTCTCAAAGTTTAAAATCTCTAGGAGGACTAACGCCTCCGTTTATGAAACGCCCGATGCGACCCCCCTTGTGCCTCGACGCTTCGAGTATTAAGATCTGTCGATCTGTATCCCCTGGCCCCGTCCGTTAAGTCTGCCATGTATCCATTCTTCTTGATTTTTGATCTCCTTTCCATTTTTTGTTGCGCTGTTGCGATAAGCGAAAAATGACTGTCGAGGCCCTTCTTGAGCAGTATCAGGGCCATATTGTGCCAAAGGCGTACAATGCGGGCTACCTCTCGCTCAGCTACCTCATCAGCTTGGTGGGGGCGGCTTCGACGCTCGAATTGATCAATCGGCGATCATGGTTCAACGGAATCTCGAATCAGTATGCTACCTACGATTGATACCTTTCGCCAAGGAAAAGACACTGCCAAGATGGTTTGCTAATACAGATGCATTAGTCTGATACTATGTTCATCCGCAATCACCATGGGCGGTATAGCCATTTGGTGCATGGTAAGTTTCAGCTTACTTCGCTGCGTACACTATTAATTAATATCGCTTGTGGTGCAGCACTTTATTGGCAACATCGCACTCACTCTTGCTGAAGGCGAGGCAGAGATGCAGATTGTATACTCCAGTGGCATGACAGTACTCTCCTTCTGCATGCCTGTTCTTGTCCTCCTCGGCGCATTCTACGCGATAGGCATCTCGAATCGAATCGCCTGGTGGAGAGTAATAACAGCTGGTATCCTTTGCGGCTGTGCCATCTGCGGTATGCACTACTTGGCCAACGCTTCCATCAAAAACTATCAGTGTATCTACGAGCCTGCGTATATCGTGGGTGCTGCTATCATTGCCGTCGCTGCGAGTACTGTGGCGCTGGGCATGTTCTTTATCTTCCAGTCGCTCTCGGCGAGCAGTTGGTGGAAGCGAACTATTTCTGCCATCATCCTCGCTGGGGCAGTATCCAGTATGCACTGGTGTGCCTCTGTGGGCACTCAGTACAGACTGCTTCACCTGAAGAAATTGGAACGGGGATCGCGCACCGCTACCGCGATAGCAGTTATTTGTTTAGTAGGTCTCAGCCGCCTTCCCATCGGCGCAGCACTAGACGCCATATGGTCTAGGTCCACTTACTGACCTCTAATAGTCTTTCAGTGCCTGTATTATCATTGCTGGATCAGCTATCCTCCGAGCCCGCACTCTAAGAGATGCAGCCCTTCGTGCTCAACAGATTGAGCTAGCAGCTGTTGTCTTCAATAAAGACGGATGTCTTCTCGTCGACAGCAACGGAGTCTTCCCAAACACTGTTGTCACCGATTTCTTCATTGGAGAGGTGAGATGATTATGCCCTTTCAAGGTTTCATATCTTAGGTCTACCAGCTACTAACCCCTAAATCTTGCTTTTATAGAACGCCGACGACAAGTTCAACACTGCCCATCCACAGTTCCTCTGGATGTTCCAGGCCTCGCGAAACTGGACTGGAATCTCGGGATTAATAAACGGCATGAAGCAACACCTACGACAGCTACCGCACAAAAGTCAGCATAAAGATCCGACAAAGGGGATTCAACTCATCAATGCCGACGGAGAGCTCATCGATGGATACTCAGTCATCTTCAGAGAGTTGTTCTGCGTCGCCGCCTCCAAGCTCAGCGATCGTCTCGACGAATCCATCACAACGATGGGTATTCTATGGGATGAGATCATTCCCAAGCGATCAGTGGCAAACCCTGCATACCTACAAGCACTGGAGAAGCATCGCGATAATCAAACTTCCGACGCGAGCGAGATACTACGCAAGGGATCGACGACGACAGGAGAAAGCCACCTCGAGAAGGGGGTTGGGATTGAGCTTGAGAACGAGATTGACGAACGAGGAGCACTCATGTTTTTGGTCCGTCGCCTCACATCAGATGACGAAGTAAAGAGACTCGAGACCGCTGGATATCGATTTGTCAACCCTGTTCAAGTATGCAACGATGCGAGGAACCATTTGCAGATGCAGATCCCGTCGAGCGAGTTCGAACTCAAGCTGCGCGACATGAAGGCCTTTATATCCCAGCAAGGCCGTATCAAGCCCGGAGTTCACCTTGGCCTTTTCTCGCTTCAGGATCGGGGGCTTAATAATCATCACGTCCTGGTACAAAAGGATGCTCGCGATTTGCTTCCATTAGTACCTCTGCCACTAAGCACTATCGACGACACGCAAGTCAGAATGGTACAAGGCTTGAGTGGGTTTCGGGTACCTGAGGTCATTCAAAGATTGAGGACCTCGGGGGCGTCTTCGAGATCTCCAGATGAAGAATTGTTTGCTCATTATCTATCCAATGCCATTCACTCCCTACATGAATGGGTCCAGGAACCTCTATTTCATGACGCTGTGCTCAGCCCTACTATACTACGACTTCCCTATGGGATAGACGGAGGCGACGCAGAAGAGACGGTGATTATGGCATTGAGACTCAAGATCTCCCACCCCGTCATCTCATCTGGTCCCAACTGCCAATGGGTCCCCCTTAACTTCTTCGGTATGCGACAAGTCTTGGAACAGTCTCGACAGGAGTTTGTGCGGGTTCTGCACCAGGACTTTGATCCATCAACAATGCCCGCAAGTCGGGCTAACAACGAGCTCACTTCTGGACCTCTATCGACTTTGCGTCGACTAAAACGTTCCGGATCAGTCAACTCGAAGGGCAAGAAGCCCCGAGTTCCAATAATGAGGCTACGAGCTTCATCAAAAGACTCTACACGCTCGTCTTCGACAATAAACTTATGTCCTGCTGAAAGCAGCGAAGCCCACAACCACAATGAGCGACTCCCATCCACGGACACAGTGGATGTCTATCCTCCTGAGCGCCACTATACGTCACATCAACAATCATTCCTCAACGGTGGTATCGTTGTATTCCAAGAGGTCACCGTTCAAGTCGAACAGAAGAAGTCTGAGTCCAGAAGTGACTTGGAACTATCGTGGAGTCACGACACGGTAACTGAGCCGCCGAAAGCACATCAGCGACATAACAAGAAGAATGAAATGCCAGTTATACAGAGCATCGAACTACAGCCATCGGGGAGGGGAACCACAGAGGTTTCAGTTGAGTCTCGCTGGCTGCATAGTTTCGGCCACGCCGATACCAACATCACAACGATGGCCGCTTTTATAGATACTTTAATTCAAGAGTCTAGTCACTCTGTTACATAGTAGAGCTTGGACTCTCAAACCTAATGTACAAAGTTATTTGCAACCTTTCACTACATGCGTGCCTATTTCTGGGCTGTTGCCCATAACAGTCAATGCTATCGCCGTGCGATCGGCCTGGTATGGCAATTGTGGTTTGCTTTTGCCATGGTACTTGAATAACGTGCCCACTTGTATTTAAATGCTGACCACTAACGAAGGATGCCGCTTTTCCCGGGGTATTGAATGGGGTTGACGTTGGCCAAGTCAAGTTCCCCCGCACGTTCAGGTCGTAGATGCACTTATATCGGCAGTTGGGTCGGTTAATAAGTCATAAGAGGGGTTTTTCTCATCGGCTTCCTGATTACTTTTAAGTGACTTGTACTCTGTAGTTACTTATAATATCTGCTTGTCTATTGTCTGGACGTCTTGAGCCTCTGCTGACGACATCGACTGATCCTTGCCATCTGTCATTATTCGCCCGACAGCATTTCTCGATACGATAGAAGAAGAGTGACAATGCTTCTTGTATGGATAGCAGCCATTATAGACATTGCTTGGCTGGTATTCGGTTCATCGTCCAACACCAAAGGCAGCGGGAAGCCTTTGCCTGGCCCACCAGGTATGCCAAGTGCACAACTATATCTCCCAACACTCTCCCTTGCACTGCACTCAGCCCTGTATTTCCACTAGCAACGTTTGACTAACCATGATGCGCAAGGTAAACCGTTGTTCGGAAACCTCTTTGAGATCCCCCAATATCACTCTTGGCTCAAGTTCAAAGAATGGGCTGACACGTACGGCCCCATCTTTCGTCTCAATCTCGCTGGGCGGCAGCATGTCGTCTTGTCAACCGAGAAGATTGCCAATGATCTCCTGCGCGAGCGAGGCAGTTATTATTCCTCACGCGAGTTTCTCCCCATGTCATCTGGAATTGTCTCGCGCGAGATGAGGCCATTGCTTCTCCCATATAATGGTGAGGTTCAACAGTTTAGAAGAAGAAAAGTCTGTGGCTAACATCGACCTTGACCTGCAGATCTATGGCGTCGAGGCCGCAAGCTGATGCATCAGTTGACCATGCCAGCCGCAGCTGACTCTTACCAACCCGTCCAGGACTATGAGTCCAAGAAGCTGCTCGTATCGCTGCTCGAGACACCTGCCAGCTACGACAAGTGGTTCGAGCTGTACGCCTCGGGGGTTGTTTTCAGAATTGGATTCGGCAAGTGGATAGAAACGGGCGACGAGCCCGCTGTCAAGCGAATTATCCAAGTTGTCCATAATGTGGAGCGAGTCGCATCACCTGGAGCCTACTTGGTTGACTCGATGCCATTCCTCAACAGCTTGCCAGAAGCGGTAGCCCCCTTCAAGAGGGAAGGGAGAAGACTACACGAGGAGGAACTGGGCCTCTTTAGAGAGCTTCAGTTTGATGTGGGCCGCGCGTTGAAGAAGGGCTCTGACACCCAGTGTTTCACACGTACGTTCCTCGAGAACAAGGTCGGCTATCAGCTTTCGGATGACGAGGGGGCCTACGTGATCGGCACCTTGTTCGAGGCTGGGAGCGGCACCACGGCTGCGGCTATGATGTCGTACTGTCTCGCCATGTGCCACTTCCCAGAGTGGCAGAGAAAGATGCAAGATGAGCTTGATGAGCAGGTGGGTGACCGCATGCCCGAGTTTGAGGATATACCGAAGCTCCCGACAGTGCGTACCGTTATCAAGGAGGTGCTGCGGTGGCGCCCTGTCACAGCAGGTGGGTTTCCTCACCAGCTGACCAAGGACGACGAGTACGAGGGGTTTTCCTTCAAAAAGGGGACGATATTCCATCTCAACCAATGGTAAGTCTATTCTTCGACACAGCTCTTCTACTTGAGCCAAGCAAAAGTGCTAATTTCGTCGTGTTCCAGGGCTATCCACCGAGACCCGGCACTGTACCCTGACCCAGACAACTTCAGACCGGACAGATGGCTGGACCCAAAGTTCCCAACCACTTACAAAGAACCGCTGTCCAAGTTCCCCAACCTGCAGAACTATAGCTGTTTTGGATTCGGGCGGCGGATCTGTCCAGGACAGAACATCGCCGAGCGGTCTCTTCACATCTTGACGGCTCGGATCGCCTGGGCTGGCAGCGTTGTGAAGAAGAGGGACGCGAGCGGAGCGGAGCTGCCGGTGCCGCTTTATGACTACACCATAGGGTTCAACACCCAACCGGAACACTTTGACTTTGACGTGGTTCAACGTTCACAGGCGAGACATACAGTCATTAAAGAATATCTGAAGGAAGCAAGGTCTAAACGGCCAGCGTAAAGGCAGTCAAGTATATTGGGGTATGTCAAAGCAACGAGGTATGCAAGCGTTTGGGACATTGATCGAGACCACTTGTGTAGATCTGCAACTCTCCATCGTCTACAGTGAAGGATGGGTCAATGCGAGCACGGTGAATATGGGCCAATAGCCTGTTGATGACATGTCCTGCTCTTATAGCCATTCGTCCTAATCGGACCCAAGAAACGAAGAGATGAGCATTAACAAATACGGTCCTACATCCTTCACCTGCCATAGTGACTCCCCAGCGTGAAGTAGAATAGAATAGCGGCCCATGATTGAAATAGTTTCCGGAATACCCCTTTCCAGCAAGACGATAAAGCGTTCTGGTAAAGAATCGGCCAAATGAATATCATGCGCAAGGCAAATGAGCTCCTTTCGGGATACTGTAGATCAATCCAGAGCCCCGTCTATCATGCAAAGAGCCTTAATGCATGCCTACTTATCATGATCGTCTAACCGTACCGTCCGCGAAAGCAGTGACATAAAATACAGGCGAAGTGGAGGTGTGTCATGATACCCCAGAGGATCAAGGCCTTTCGTGATAAGAGGTCCGACCTTTGACGTCAGTAGTATCTTCCATTCTTGTGCTGTCATGACAGCTCTGATGCCCCGGTGAACTCGTGCACCTTGGGTAAATCGGTCGATAAATGACTCGAGATCAGCATCTCGCCTAGCAAGGACGTCGACCAACATATGGAGGAAAAGAGTAGCCTGGTAATGGAACTCTCATCGGCAGTAATTGTATCCGCGTTGTCGAATAGTTCGATAGCCTTGGTTTGCAATTCTACTACCTGGCGTGAATAGCAATCTGCCTCGTCGGTATGGGCGGTTGACAGACTAAGTGTCGAGCCGAGATTGCCAGGACCTTGGGCATTCAATACTCCTCTGGTTTACTGAATCTTGCATCAAGGTCACGTTCAGCTCTGAGGATGACAAGGTGGCATCATTCGGACCCTGTGAATAAACTGTGAGAAAGCAACTAAGAGAATTATAAATGAACAAAATCTCGTGGGATATGGTTCGTACCGGAGGCTTGCGCTCGCGATACACAATTTCGCTTTGCAGTAATGCATTTTATAGGAACATGCTTGCCTTCATCGCGCTGCCAAAACTTATTGATAATACCTGCGCATGTATGTAGTACATAAAGAGTACTTATCCGGATATGCCGGCGCTTGCACTCGAGACAGCCTTTGTGTTATTCGCAGCTGAGACTTATGGCTAAGAGCTTAAATCAGCCGAGAGAACTTAGAGGCAGCCTTTCCTTGATTCCTTATGCCTAAAGCGTTGCGTTCCTGGACCAAACTGCAGAGCACTAAAGAAGGGCCAAGGGGCCCTTGTCAGTGCCTGGATTGGCTGATATTGCCAATATGCTTTTTGCGGCAGCGGTTTGGAGGAATAGAGAGACAAAGAAACAGAAGGTAAGTAGCGGGTTCTTAATTACGCGTATTTTAGCTACATTGGAGGATGCGGATAAGAGCTTGAGGTGGTGAGAGAAAAGGAGTTAGAACTGGGAAAAACAAAAACCTCAATAGTGTGATAATAGCCACGAAGTTGACTGCCGCCTATAAGGTTAAGCTTTAGGCTACGGTAAATATACCAACATGACTAGATAATAACAGGTCACCAATTGTGACTTATCTCTGGAACTGAAAATAAAAACGTCCTCAATTGAAATACCAGTAGATAGGGAGAAATACGCGTAAATTTTAGTAGCCCGCTTTTATTACACGGAAAGCAGCAAGCACAAATCAACAGTCTAGCTTCAACAATTAATTATAGAGTGCCCTGATTTTGTAAAATCCATATAAAGCGAGAAATACATATTGGTTGTGAAGAGTCGTAAATAGGTGATAAGTAGCCTTTATCTATACAGTTAGGTATATATATATACTGCCTCTTCGCCCTTATGAGGTTCTTAGTAAATATGGACTAGAGATCCTATTTTTAACCCAGTCCTACTCCGTACATACCGCACTAACGCATGCCCCGCTCGTAAATAATACGGGTGGGTCATTCAGCAAGCCCAACATTAGCGAATAGGCCGGTCATTATTGTCTTGATGAGTTAAGTACAGTTGTTGCGCCTATATAAATACTTCTGGTACCTCTGGAGAACTCTTTGGCACAGTAACTTTGAGATCCATGTTCCAGAAGCTCGTTTGTATTATTGTCTAAGCAAGAAAAAAGTTTTCCCCTCGCTTTGGGTATCTCTTTTCCTTGCACCAAAGCTCAGTCGTTTCGTAGCCAACGCCCCTACCATGTGGGAATTCAAGCTCTATCACTACGACCCATCTTTTATCGCCGCAATTATCTTTCTGGCTCTCTTTAGTGCTTTAACACTCTGCCACCTCTTTCAACTCATTTGGCACAAAACTTTCTATCTTGTTCCATTCCTTATTGGATGTATTTGTAAGTGAGCTGGCACTGCTTGCCCCCGAGTATGCACTCATCAATCCGTAACAGTTGAGGCAATTGGTTATGCCGGGCGTGCAATATCTGCAAAGCAGACTCCTGATTGGGCTATCATGCCTTATGTCCTCCAAAGTCTCCTTCTACTCCTCGGTCCGACCATGTTGGCAGCTTCTATCTATATGTCACTTGGAAGACTCATCAAATCCCTCGAGGCCGACTCTTACTCACTGGTCCCGATTGAATTTTTGACAAAGACCTTTGTTATTGGTGATGTTATTTCCTTTCTGGTACAGTCTACGGGTAAGTTTGAACTGTATTCTTTGGCGTTAGCCGCGATACTAACCTCTGATAACTACAGGAGGAGGTATGCTGGCCAAGGCCAAGTCCAAGGGTGACCAGAAGATGGGACAGAACATCATCATCGTTGGCCTTGCTGTCCAAATCTACTTCTTCGCATTCTTCATCACCATTCTTCATATCTTCCATCGCCGAATTACGGCCAACCCGACCAGCAAAAGTCTTTCTTCAGTCTCCCCCTGGAAACAATTTGTCCTCGTTCTCTACGTTGATAGTGGTCTGATCATGATCCGATCTCTTTTCCGTTTGGTTGAGTACATCACCGGATCGAACGGCGCATTGCAGTCAACTGAAACATATATTTATGTGTTTGACGCTTCGATGATCTTCGTCACCGTTGCTCTTTTCAGTCTTGTTCACTCGGGACGAGCGATAAGAACTCCTAGAGAACCGATACAGACGTTTCATATATGCAATGACTTAGCAAGCATTCCTTTACAAAACAAGAGCCACTTTTCGCCTTCCATTGTCCAGCAACCTTTCACCATGTCCGACCGTCATCACTATCGCTATCTACAAGAACATCCAATGGCTCAGCATCCCCCTCAGAATCATACAGACTCCCTTGACCAGTACAACTACCCCTCCTACTCAATTTCGCCTGGTCGATTTCACGGTCAGGCTTGAAAAACTCTTGGAACTATGGTGCGCTCCTCTTTAGTATTATTTGAAGACGTCGTGCCTATTAGATTGCATATAGATTTATTTATAGACATTGAGATTATTGCCTTTATATATTATAGATATTTAACTGCGCCAAGGTATAGATAATTAGTTATATTTATTACGGCATGGTATTTACTTATTAAATATACTATATTAAAAAGTCAAAATATCCCTATAGCAATATATAAGGTATAGCCAATTAGGGTCTTAGATAAGAAGATAATATAATAAGATACTTATTTTTTAGTATAATATAATATAAGGCATTATATATTATGCCAAAAAATATAATAACCTTAATAATAAGCCTTAAGGTTATATAGCTGCTGCTATAAACCTTATAATCTAATTAAATAAGTGGCCTTAATCTATAAATATAAAAAAGATAATTCTTCTAGACTTAACAGGCTAAATGCCCTCTTTATTATTATTTTATTAAGGTAATTACTATTAAGGCTCTAACCTTAAAAGATTAAATTATAATAATTAAAAAACTAAAAATCTAATTATAAGATATATTACTATATAATTAATATTAGCTATAGCTATTCTATTATAGCAGTTAATAACTATATAATCGGTCTTTTAATAGAGGTCTATAAGCTTAACTTTAGATATATTTTAATACTGCAATCCTTTTTAAGGCATTATAAAATAATAAGAAATTACTTATTATATATTAATAAGCTATTAATAATACAGTAAGTTAATTTAGTAATTTTTAGCTATTAAGTATAGCTACTAGATATTAATATAGATAAAGTCCTAATTAATTATATTATAGATTAAATAGAGGCATTATATAACAGTTATAGGTTTCAAACAGGGAAACTAATCTATACTAGGTTTATATTTACAGAAATATAAGGCATATATACTAAACTTAACTTTAGATATTATATCTCTTAATAATTAAGTAATATAAATTAGGCTTATTAATATAAAAAAGTCTTATTAATAGCTAATAAGCTAAGTTTTATTTAAGTACTAATAAATATAGTCTATATATTACAACCTAACACAATCTGACATACATATAAACATACCCTACCTTTTTCTTCTAATTAAAAACCACCTACCTTATATAAGTTAAATGCATGCCATTTAACATATAGAACTAACTATTATAAATAAGATCAAACTGACCCTATTTAACTTATATAATAAAACAAACTAAGTCAAACCGACCTTATTTAACTTATATATTACTTAAATATATATATATATTTATTTAACAGTAAATAGAACTTAACTTACTAGCTATTAATATATTTATTTAAATAACATTTCTTTACCTTAATAAGCCTTACTTATACTATTAACTATTAAGAGATATAATTAAAACTAATATATTTAGTATA
>NW_022194796.1:2542549-2546908 GCF_900067095.1 Fusarium proliferatum ET1 | reverse complement strand
AATCTAAAAAAGTACTAAAAAATAGTTTAAATCTATTATAAGAAACTATCTTAAGAATAAAAAGAATCTTTAAAACTAAAATACCTAAAATATCTTTATAGACTAAAATAATTTTAAATAAGCACTTAAAGATAATTTTAAAGTAGTTAATAAAAAACAATAAGCTATAGTTAAACTGCTTATATTTAAATAATAAAAGTTATATACTATATACTTTATTAAGTTCTATTAACTAATAGCTAAGACCTAATAGAATAATAATGCCTTTATAGAGATTTACTACTAAAGCCTTAAAAAGGAAGTTAAGAATAAACTATACCTTATAAATAGACCTAAAGACCTAATTACTTATATCACTATAGTAATTAAGATTAATAAATAACAGTATAAATATAAATAAAAGAAAGTAAACTATAGATATAAAGATAATTTTAATTTATATTATTTTAATTAATAATATAATAATAACTAAAGTAATTCTTATAATTAAAAATAATAATAAAATAACTAATAAAGTAATACCTTATATAGAATATATTTAGGATAGATAATACTTAAAGCAATATAGCCTAGAAATAACTAATAATAATAAGATATATTTAAATATAAGTACTATAACTGCAATTAGTTTAGATATATAATGCAATAATATTTAGAACTATAAAAACTATAGAATCCTAATTAAGGTAAGTAGACCTTAAAATTAACCTAATAGTATAAGCCTTAAATAGTATAATAAACCTAAATACTAAAAATAATATAAGGTATATATAATATAGTAGAAATAACTGCCCTATATAAAGATAATATACCTAAAGAAAGATAGAACCTAAATAAAGGAAGCTCTATTAGGAAACTATAGGATAACTTCCTTATATATAAGAAAGCCAGTATAAATAAATCTAATAAAAAAATCTATAAAAAGTAAAATTAAATCTAATAAGAATACTATATATAGAGAATATTACTTAAAAAAGAGTATTATAAGAAGCAGGCTATCTATAAAGAAAATTAAAAAAAAAGAATCTAGAATAATATAAAACTTAAAAAATAAATTAATACTAAATAAAGATAATAATAGTAAGAAAAAAAGAAAGCTAAAAAATAAAAAAATATAACAGAACTATAAGTTCTAGGAATAATAAAATAAAGAAATCTAACTACCCTTAACTAAAATAAGTAGAAATAAGCCTTATAAACTATTAATAATATCCTAATTAGGACTATACTTTAAAAGATAGAAGAAGCCTAAAAGATAGAATATAAAGCTAGAGATTAACTCTATATATAGAAATATTAATAATTATAAGCTATAGGATATAAAGGCAAGGCAGTAAAAGTTATAGCTTAATACCTTTACTATAAAAATAAAGAAATTAAGTAAAAATAAAAATAAAAGTATAAATTACTTTATAACTAAAATAAAATAAAGATATACTTAAATTATAAAGATTTCTATATATAAAGAGCTAGAAAATATAGAGATATTAATATAATTAATATAGTATTAATTAGAGCCTATTATACTAAAGACGCTATAAATTTATAATATAAAAAAGAGAAGTTTAACCTATAGGATAATATATAGATACTTTCTATATATAAATAATATTAAAATATTTTATAGATCTTTTATAAAGACTATTAATATAATATATATAAATAAGAAAAGCTTAATAATAATTATTTCCTAATTATAATACTAAAGACCCCTAATAATAAGCTATACCTTAAGGAGAAAATAAAAAGATATCTACCTTTTATATAGTATAATAATTTTAAAGTATTAAAGCTATAATTTAATATAGCTTATTACTAATAGATCTATAAAAATAAAGATCTACTTAATAGAATTAGATAATTATAATATTTAATTAAGAAAGCAGAAAAAGAGTTTAAAGAATTAACTTAAGGAAAATATATATATCTTAAGAAGGAACTATTAGTTAATAATATTAATTTAGAAGATATAAAGGAACTATAAAAATAATAAAAGGCAAATAGCCTATATTTAGATAATAATAATATACTATCTAGATAAATAACCCTAAAAGAGGGTATTAGCAATAAACTAGAAAAATAATATTAGCAATAATTACTTAATAAAGAGTTTATTAATAACTGTATTAATAGTAAAGAATATTATAATAATAACTATAAGAAGGTTTACTGTAATGCCTTAAAAAAAGCTAGATACTATCTATAATAAAGCTATAGATATATAAAAAGCTAAATCTATAATAAAATATAAATACTTTAAGAGTAATATAAATAATAAGCATATTTATATATTTAGTGCTACCTATTTAAATTAAAGAAAGATAGCTAAATGTTTAGGTAGATAGTAAAATATAATAAAACTTTATTAACTTAAAAATAGTTATAAAGCTAAAAATACTATAAAAAAAGAAATTATTGCCTTATCTGCTAATTAATATAAAAAGATAACTCTTTAATTATAATAATAGTATTATAGACTAAAAGGCTAATTACCTTAAGATTATAGCTAAAAGAAGAAAATAAAAAGTAGATTTTAATATTATACCTTTAAGACAGGATATAAATATTATCTTAAATATAAAATAGCTTAAATAAGAAAACCTAATTATTAACTAAAAGAATGGCTAGATTATATTTCTTAATAACCCTAAAAGCAATAATAAAATAATTATAAGAAATAATAAGAGATCTTAAACCCTAACTACTAGAGAAGGCAGGGATAAGTATAAAATAAAGTATTTACTACCTCTAAAAAAAGTATAATATAAGTATAAAAAAGGCATATAAACTAAAAAATAGATTTTAGGCATTCTCTAATAATAAGACCTAAAAAAGAAATAATAATTAATAATAAGCCAAAATAGACTAATAAATATACCTAAAGAATATTAAGTTTATAATAAACTATTTATAGAAAATCTAGAAATAGGAATTCTTAAATACAGTAAATAGAATTATAAAATTAATCTTATAGATAATAACCTACTATTTTAAAAATTATATTTACTTAATAAAAGAGAGCTAAAAGTATAGAGAGAATATATTAATAAGATACTTAAAAAAAGATATATTAAAGAGTTAAACTTATTTTTAGTATCTTTAATATTTTTTATATTAAAGAAAAATAGAAAAGATAGATTTATTATTAATTACTAACTGGTTAATATATATACTATTAAGGATTAAACCCTATTTTTACTTATTATAAAACTTAAGGATTAATTATAAGGCAAAAAGATCTTTACTGCTTTAGACCTTAAAGATATATATAATCTAATCTATATTAAAAAAGGAAATAAATAGAAAATAGTATTTAAAACCTAATTTAGACTATTTAAATATATAGTAATGCCCTTTAGTCTTATTAATATTTCTATAATATTTTAGCAGATAATTAATAGTATATTTAGGCAGTACCTTAATATCTTTATAGTTTATTACCTAAATAATATCTTAATTTTCTTAGGTAATAAAAAAGAATATAGAGAATATATCTATAAGGTTTTAAAAATACTATAAGATATTAAGCTATTAGTTAAACTAAAGAAGAGTTACTTTTATATTATAAAGGTAGACTTCTTAAGATATATTATTATACTTAAAAAGATTAATATAGAAAAAAAGAAAATCTCTATAATTAAGAAATAAAAGATACCTAATAATATTAAAGAAATGCAAGCCTTTTTAGGCTTTACTAACTACTATTAATAATTTATTAAGGATTTTAATAAGGTTATAAATTTTTTAATAAAACTTACTAAAAAGGATAAGTCCTTTAAATAGAATAATAAGGCTTAAAAAGCCTTTAAATAACTTAAAGAAGCTATTATTAGTAAACCAGTCTTAACTATCTTTAATCTAAATAAAAAGATTAAATTAAAAATAGACTTATTAAATTACATTCTAAAAGGATAAATTAGTTAATAAGATAATATAAGAAAATTGCACCCTATTATATTTTACTTATATAAACTATATAAAGTAGAGCTTAACTATCTAATTTATAATAAAAAATTCCTAGTAATTATTAACTGTTTTAAAGAATTTAGATACTACCTTATAGAAAGTAAGTATTAAGTTAAGGTCTATACTAATTACTAAAATATTTTTTATTTTATTATTACCTATAAACTTAATTAAAGATAACTATATTATATAAAATACCTATATAAATTTAACTTTATAATTATTTATAGAAAAGGCTTAAAAAATAAAAAAGTAGATATAATTAGCTACAGACTAGACTATAATACCTACACTATAAAAGCAAAGGAATAGATATTAGAAAAGAATAAAAAGAAAGAGTTTAGATTTACCTAATAGATATAGATATTAGGATAGATATAAATAGTAACTACT
>NW_022194796.1:2536003-2542020 GCF_900067095.1 Fusarium proliferatum ET1 | reverse complement strand
ATATAATATACCTATCTACTAAAAACATTATAATAAAATAACTAAATTATAAGCTAGATTTTAAGTATATTAGACTCTATAAGATTATTAAAAAGATCTTTAAGAATAACTATAAACTAGACTTACTAATAAAAGTTAGGCTCTATAAGATCTTTTATATTATATTACTTAAATTAGCAGCTAATATAATATATATTAAAATTAGCAATAAACTAGAAGAAATTAATAGATTAAAACTCTATAAAGTAGAGGTAATTAGAGAGATATAAGTAAAGAACGGTAAAAGAGAATATTTAGTAAAATAGAAAAATTACCTAAAAAATAAAAATATATAAGAATTACTAAAATACCTTATTAATACCTAATAATTCCTAAAGAAGTTTTATTAACCTTAAGAAAATAGGAATTAGGCATAAAACTCTAGTTAATAATGCCATAATCTTTTAATAGTTAAATATTATTAAAGGCAGAAGATTTAGTAGCTTAGCAATTAAAAGACTTTTAATTCTTTAACTTCTTTAATTTATTTAAATCCTTATAACCCTAATAGATTATCTTAGCAGCCTTTTTATAAAGATATTTTTCTTAATAATATAAATATTAAAAATAAGCTAAGGCCTCTTAAAGGTTTGCCTTTACTTACTCCTTTTACTTATCTATATAATCCTTTTTATGTAATATATATATAACTATAAGATTAATAAGAAAAGGAAGAAAAGATAGAAAGAAACCTATAAGCTTAAGAAGTTATATTACTAAAGTTATAATTAATATATTTTTTAGAAATATAAAAGTTATATTGCTATTTGCCTTTAGAAACTATATATTAAAGATAATTAATATAAAAATAGGCTAAATATTAAGGTATCTTAAAACTAAATTTATAAATTAAGTTAGAAATATCTTTATAATGTTTAAAAGCTATTTTTAGATAGTTAATATACTTAAAAATACAGCTAAATATATTATTAATATAAAAAATATTTATAAAAATAAGTTTAGTATATACTTATAAACTTTACGTTTAATTACTTATAGGCCTTAAGGATAAGACCTTAAAGAGGGGAGAGATTATATTATAACTTAATACAATCTAATATATATATAAATATACCTTACCTTTTTCTTCTAATTAAAAACTACCTACCCTATATAAGTTAAATATATACTATTTAATATATAGAACTAACTATTATAAATAAGATTAAACTGACCCTATTTAACTTATATAATAAGACAAATTAAGTCAAACTGACCTTATTTAACTTATATATCACTTAAGTATATATATATATTTATTTAGCAGTAGATAGAATTTAGCTTACTAGCTATTAATATATTTATTTAAATAATATTTCTTTACCTTAATAAGCCTTACCTATACTATTAACTATTAAGAGATATAACTAAAACTAATATATTTAGTATAATGCCCTATATAATCTGTAAATATAAACCTAATATAGACTAGTTTCCCTATTTAAAACCCTAACCATTATACTATATACTAATAGTAATTACAGTTTAGTAATTATAATTACTATATAATTACCTTTAATTACTAATAAGTACTTTAATTATTAAGTAACTATAGATAATTACTATAATTATATAGTAAGTATATATAATTAAGTTACTTATTAATTAAGAAAATATAGAGGGCATATAATATAAGCACTTTTTTAAGTTTAATTATAATATAATCTTCCTTTCTTTATTAGTTTTATCCTTAAGGCCTATATTAGCCCTTATTATCTACAGTTATTATTATAAGTATTAACCTTATCCTTTAAATATTTTATTTCTAATCCTAATATTTTAACTATATCTTTAGATTCTACCTATTATTATCTTACTAAAGCTTTCCTTATTAATTCTAAAAGTTATAATATTATACCTTATTTTTACTGTATATCCTTTAAGCCTCCTTTTTAATATTAAATAAAGAAGGGAAATAAAATTTACAGTAAATATACTTATTAGGGTTATCCTTATAATAAAAAAGGAATTTCTTTATCTAAAGGTTAATTTATTTTTCTTTTCTTTTTTCCTATTTATATATTAATTAATTATATAGCAGACTATTTAGTATAGGTAAAGCAGTATATTAAGGCTATAGAGAAAGCCATAGAAAAAGAACTTCTTAATCTCTAGCACTAAATAAATAAGTATCTCTTTTATTTAATATAGCTTTATTATTAAAAATATTAAATCTAGACTAAAAGGGCAAAAATACTAAAGTAAAATTTATAATCTATAGATAAGCTTAAGAAATCTAAATAATAGAAAGTACAGGCAGTAATTAATATATATTCTACTAAAGCTATTAATATTATAGATTAGACTACTATTTTTAAGAATTTTTAGTCTAATCTAATTAATAAGGTTTTTAGTAAAAATTCTTTAAGAGTTATTAGGTATTAATAAGATATTTTAGTAATTCCTATATATTCTTATTTTTTAGGTAATCTTTCTATTTTACTAAATACTTTCTTTTACTATTTCTTATTTATATTTCTTTAATTACTTTAGCTTTATAAAGTTCTAGTCTATTAATTTCTTTTAGCTTATTATTAGTTTTAATATAAATTATATCTACTACTAATTTAAATAATAAAATATAAAAGACTAAATAGATCCTAACCTTTAGTAATAAGTCTAGTTTATAGTTATTCTTTAAGACCTTCTTTATAATCTTATAGAGTCTAATATATTTAAAGTTAAGTTTATAACTTAATTATTTAATAGTAATATTTTTTATAGATAGATAAATTATATCCCTTTTTAAAAAGATAGGCCTTTTTACTCTTTTAGGGTTATAATACTATTATATCTATTTCTTAATAAATTTAAATTCTATTTATAGTTCTTTATATAGGTTTTTTAAATTATTACTTTTAAGTATAGCTACTAAATTAATTATTTTAAGTTCTTTTATATTATAATATATATTTAATATAAATCTAAAATTAGCATTAAATAGTATAAGTTATATACTTTTATTATATATAGTATTATAAGTAAATTAGGCATATAGTAATTTTTTAACCTAATTGTTTTATTTATAATTAATATAATACTATAAATACTATTCTAGTACTTAATTTATCTATTTTATCTATCTATTTACTTAAAGTCTAAATGCTATTATAAGCCTATAATTTAGTCTTAAGTATACTATAAATACTTTCTAAAATCTTAATATAAATATTCCTCCTCTATCTAAAAGAATTTCTATTAGCATTCTATATATATTAATAATATATCTATAGAAGATATATACTAGCTATTTAGTATCTATATCTTCTCTATAGGGTAGATAGTATAAAAACTTTATAAGTTAATCTACTATAACTATAATACTATTATAGAAAATTCTAGTTAAGGGTTCTTTTAATAATAGTAACTTAATTATAAAGTCTATTATAATTAAGTCTTAAGGTTATTATATTACTAATAGTAGTTATAGTTCTCTATAAAGTTTATATTATTAGGCTTTAGTTCTTATATAAAGGTTATATTATTTAATAACTTTTTTTACTATTTTTTATAAAATCTTATATCCTTATTATAGTAATTATTTTAAAGTCTTTATAACTCCTTAATATCTATATATTAAATATATATAGAAATTTTTAATAAATTCTTATATATCTTCTAGAAGTTCTCTTATTTATACTATTTATATTTATTCTAGTATTTATATAGATTATATAAATTAGTATTCTCTTTTCTTATTTTTCTTTAAGAGTTATTCTATTATCTTAATTATATTAATATTATAATTTAGTCTTTTATTAATTATATTTACTTTTCTATTATTTAATCCTTTTTAGTAAATAATTATAAAGTTAAATTTATATAGATATTTAGCATAATATAGTTATTATTAGTTAAGTTCTTATATTATAGTAAAATATAAAATATTTTAATAGTTAGTATAAACCTTAATCTAATATATACTTCCTATAAAGTAATATTTAAATTCCTTAAAACAGTTAATAATTACTAAGAATTCCTTATTATAAATAAGATAATTAAGTTCTACTTTATATAACTTATATAAGTAAAATGCAATAAGGTATAATTTGCCTTAATTGTTATATTAACTAATTTATCCTCTTAATATATAGTTTAATAAATTAGTCTTAAGTTCTATTTCCTTATTAGGGTTAAATATAACTAATATAGATTTACTAAAGATTATATCTTATAGTTATTTAAATACTTTTTATATATCTAGTACCTAAATAAACTTTTAATCCTTTTTAATAAATTCTATTAATAGGTTTACTATCTTACTAAAGTCTTTAATAAATTATTAATAGTAATTAATAAAACCTAAAAAGCTTTATATTTCCTTAATTATTTTAAATATTAGCTAATTTACTACTACTAAGATTTTCTTTTATTTTATCTTAATTTCTCTAGATATAATAGTATATTTTAAAAAGTCTATTTCTTTTATATAAAAGTAACTCTTTTTTAATTTAATTAATAGGTTAGTATCTTATAGGGTTTTTAAGACCTTATAGATATATTTTTTATATTTTTCTTTATTATTTAAAAAAATTAAAATATTATCTAAATAGTATACTATAAAAATATCTAAATACTATTAAAATATATTATTAATTATCTATTAAAACGTTATAAGTATATTAATAAGTCTAAATAGTATTACTAAATACTTAAAAAGTCTAAATTTAATTTTAAATGCTATTTTCTATTTATCTTTTTCTTTAATATAAATTAAGTTATAGGCTCCTTTTAAATTAAAAGCAATAAAGATCTATTTTCCTTATAGATAGTTTTTAAGCTCTATAATAAATAGAAATAAAGTCCTATCTTTAATAGTAAGGGCATTTAACCTTATATAGTCTATAATAAATTATAATTTTCTATTTTTCTTAAAAATAAATATTACTAGAAATCCTATTAATAATATAGATATCTTAATATTTTCTTTTGCTAATTCTATTTTTAAGTATTTCTTTAAAATATTAAGTTCTTTTTTATTAAGGTTATAAATCTTTTAAAATAGTAAGTCTTTTAATTTAAGCTATATTTTATAGTCTTAGTAGCTATACTATAATACCTTTATTTTAAGTTCTTTATTAAACAGTCTCTTATAAATACAGTATTCTTTTAGTATATTCTTAAGTCAGTCTTACTATTCCTTTTTCCTAAATTCCTTTTAGGTTTATAGTTATTTATTTAAGCTATATAGTTATATTCTAAAAAGCCCTAAAATCTATTAATTTTATTATTTCTTACCTTTTATATACTTATACTTAACTTCTATTAGAGGTAGTAAATTCTTTACTTTATACTTACCTATACTATTCTTATTAATTAGGATTTAAGATCTCTTATTATTTATTATAATTATTTTATTATTACTATTAGTATTACTAAAAAAGGTAATTTAGCCAGTCCTTTAGTTAATATAGAGATTCTTTTTTTATAACTAATTAATACCTAAAAGGATATTAACTTCTTAATCTAGAGAAAGGATATTAAAGTCTATTTTTTAATTTTTCCCTTAAATAAAGACCTTAAGGTAATTAATTTCTTAATTAATAATTCTATTATTATAATTAAATAGTTACCCTTTTATATTAATTAGCAGGTAAGGTCTCTTTTTCTTTCTCTATAATAGCTTTAGCTATATAACTATTTTTAAGTTAATAAAATTTTATTTAACTTTATAATTAATTTAAGTATTTAGCTATTTACCTTTAATCTAAACTTTTAGTATTAAGTATTATAGTATAAGATCTCTATATAGTCTTAATATATTTATTAATCTAAATTATTCTTATTTAATTTATTAGCTTATCTATAACTTAATTATAAATAGTATATAACTTTTCTTAATATATCTTAATGCATTTACTTATAGTTACTATTATTATATCCTTCTCTATTAAGGCAGTTATTAAGAAATTCTTTATTAAATAGTTACTATTAATATTCTTCTTTTAGTTCTTTATCCTAATTTCTATTATTATCTA
>NW_022194796.1:626128-721057 GCF_900067095.1 Fusarium proliferatum ET1 | reverse complement strand
TACCGTTACGTACGTACGTACGTCGTACGTACGTACTACGTACGTACGTACTACGTACGTACGTACTACGTACGTCTCTCTACTCTCTCTCTCTCTCTCTCTCTCTCTCTCTCTCTCTCTCTCTCTCTCTCTCTCTCTCTCTCTCTCTCTCTCTCTCTCTCTCTCTCTCTCTCTCTCTCTCTCCCCAGATTTCTGCCCAGAAACTTCCTCGTGCGGCAAAGACTTTGCCAGGCTTTTGTCTCCCAATAATGTCATCGCATCTCGGCTGATCTAATCGCAATCGCATCGCATCGTTATCGTATCTCATCTCCCCCAATATCATTGCGGGGTGCCACCCTAACTGGGCTGGGAGCTGGTTGACATCCCCACTAACTACCTAGGTACCCAGGCACGCCCCTTGATTCTCCTTGACTCAACTTCAACATGTTGATTCACTTCGATGCTGGCCTTCCAAGGTTAAGGACAGACTAGGAAATATCATCGACGTGTCCATCGGTTCATGGAACACACGGTCTTTTTGGGAAGAGTCCCCCCAATCCCTGCACTATCTGAAGTCGGGCTTGGGGTTATGCTGTCACCGTCACAATCACATCTATGAAGAATGGTACCAAGTGACCCTGATCAAGCACACGCCTTGAATATAAGTTACATAAGTCGTGCCAGTTCATGAGACAACTCTCTGGCCATCGTCATGAGTCAAGGTGAGCATCATAGTGAACGCCACGTATGATAGGCAGTTCCAGAAAAAACCTCGAGAAGAACGCCAGGCAGTGCTTTGGTTGAGTCTGGGGCGTCAGGCAAATGGGAGAACTGCCGACCTAGCGCGTCCTTGATTTTCGGTATCTTGTTTCCCATGATCATGCATGACAGGAGGAAGCTTTTGGCGAGGACATCACCATACCATACCATGACGCAACTTGTTCCCAGGCAGTCTCCATCACGGTTCATCCATGTCTCTGGGTTTATTTTCTAGCTGCGTTTTCGTCGGGTGATATCTGCATGCTCTAACGGCTGCCTTTCTTTTTCGACGTACGTTTCGTGGCCTAATCGTCCCACGAGTGCTGCATTAGTGCGTAGAGTTGTATGGTGGCCGTCGATGTTTGCTTCTTCTTCCCCTTCCGCCCAGGCAGTCCCCTCTGGCATGCGGACATCATTTCACGGCAAATTTGCTTTTTGCGCATCCCTTTTTCAGTTTATCATGGCATGATTCTAGTAATCCGTCAAGGACTGCCATTACCATCTTCGTCTTCGGCTCCGCACTCCCGAATTATATCACAGATCATGGGCTGGGCCGTCCTTCGCGTTGAGCACCGTGGAGCTTCTGGCGCAAGGTCCAAGAGTTGCAAAGCGGGCCCTTTGAGGGTCTGCTTGGTCTTATATCGGACAGCACATCTCAAGGGTCCGAGATCATGCACTCGCTAGACTCCAACTTATTCATGTCGCGTGTTGAGTGCGGTCTATCCAGCGCCGGTTGGTCTCTCGTGTGACATGAGTGGAAATGGAGTAATCGTCAAGGTAGGTGAACCCTTGTTGACATAAATGACATTCTAGCTAGTCATAGCCATGCCGTAACTTGCACCTGAGGGTGTGAAACCTAAGTCTACCTACGTCTTGGTCAACTAGGACAAGTTGCCGTCATGGCCAGAATGCCCATTTTACCCAACTCGATCTCGTCCAGACGAGTTTCCGCGCGATGGGGATAAGATATGGATACCCTCATTGAATTCATCTAGCAAATCCTTGGGGATTACGGGATGCTCTGTTGAGAACGACTTGCCTGAGACTACTGATGCTCCGGCTCGTGAGCTGGCCATGGCGTTGATGAGATCAAGCCCCTGAACCCTAGATCTTCTCCTCGGGTAATTGTGTCGATCATTCTGGTTGGATGCTGTGGTTGGCTGGTTTCAACTCAATAGTGAGTTGACTCGCAATTACCTTGGGGCCTTAGGTCGCGTCTAGTTAGTGCCTAAGACTAAGCTAAGACGCTAATTACTGCATCTCAGATCCCGCACGTACTGTACAGTCATCCCTCTCTCCCTGCCTCAGTCGCTCGCTCTCACCGCTGATGGCGCTGTCGAGAAACGGAGTCATTCACAGCGTTAGAAGGCCCCTAGATCAGCCAAGAGATGATATGGCAATTTCGAGACAGCGGCTCCGTGGCCGATCCAGGGTCCTCTGATTCAAGACTCAGATCGAGCGAGGTCCTCTTTCTGGTATCTCAATGGACATTGTTTGGCCCAGTGGGTTGAAGCTGAGATTAGGGCGAACCCCAGCCGCTTCTCCGGGGCACAGCTATACTGAATCGGTGGTGGGTTTCCGAGCAGCGCATATGTGGGCGCACAACATACATCCACTGTCAATGCACACAGAGCATTCAGGTCCAGTTAGGGAGTGAGTGAGGGTGAGTCTCAGGGAGAGCGAGCAAGCTCCTGTCGTAGGAAGGGTGAGGCTTACGAGCCGCCAGATTGACCCTGCATGCATCTACAAGCCATAGCCGCCGTGCCATGGCACTTACTTGAGACAAAGCAATGCCGACTATTGCAGATGAGATTGGGTTGAGCTTGAAAGTCTCCTGCCAGATTGGGAGGCTATTTGGAGTCTAGTTATACCTTTTAACTGAGCTGAGGTGGCTCGCGAAGTCCTTGAGTTATTAGTACTCAGGTTGGCTCAGTTGAATGATTCTGGCTTCAAGATTTCAAGATGCACGAACCATCCTCTCCTGAGGGCGTTGTGCTTCTGCTTTGGTAGTCATGGCAATCTTCTTCATGTATTTCAACATGGGATCAGATCATGGGTAGACTCGCTGGTTGCTTTTCATCTTTGCCGCTTTGATCCAGTATTATTTGTACGTGCACGATGGCGATGTGGTCGGAAAACCCTTGCTAACTATGCAAGATGGCGACGGTGACGGCCGTATAATGGAAATGTGACCCTTTCTCCTCTTGGCTATTCCTTGTTGGGTAGACTTTGTTCTTATTTCTCGTCCCGCGCGGCATATGAGATCTCGGTCCTTTGGCATGATACAAGCTGTTTTTTGTTGGTTGGCAGTACTCAAAGTATGATATGACATAACAGAGTTAGTTGGCCGATGGCTGGTGGTTGGTCCTTGGTTTAGAGAAGACCACATGCGTATGTGATAGATCCTTGTTTGTCTATGGGTCTGTTTGTTCTTATGGTGCATTACGTATAACCTTTTCAAGGTTTCGGTTTCATCACAAGGTTGGCGCAGTGGTTAAGGACTGGGGTCTAGGGTACCCAGAAACTTCAAATGAAATACGGCTATTGTTTTACATATCAGACTTTCTTTCCGTCCCGTATATCACTCGTCTCCTGAAATTTGGTACACAAGTTGGCTCTTCACTTGATACCACGTCACTGTGAGATCTGGGAGGATGCTGCTCCTGGGCTAAAGCAACATAGCCCAGCATGCCATTGTCCACACATAAAGCCATAAGCAGACGTGACAACTCGCAGGCACAATCGTCCCAGTACGCCAGCGCCGAGGAGCGAGATTCAGCAAAAGTCCATGATTTAGGTGGTTACCTATGCATAAACAAGCAGAAGTTACATACACTCGACCCTCGATTAGTTTTGGGCAAACATACTGTGGCGGCCACCAAGTCATGAAAACTCGGAATAGGCCCATACATAGTTTGTTCATGATGCAATGCAATGCGTTAATCACTAGGACTAAGATGCGGTACAAAAAGATAACATTTCGGGGCAGATAGAATGGGTGACCCGAGGAAGCAAGTGCACGTTTTGGGGACTTCTCAGCAAATTCTACAGTGTAGACACTAAACGACGGTAGGGCGAGTTGTGAAGCCAAGATAGATATTTGTACGGCAAATCATATGTCGTGGCATATATCACAGTCATGACAGTATGTAAAGTGACCCCAAGCTGGAGAATAAGTATCAGCAAGGTTGAGGAACACAAGCTTTAGAGGTACCAGTAAAGGCAACTGGTGCTAAAAAGCCAGGAATTTGTCGTACTGTAATAGACTGAGTATATATTTGCCTGAGATGATGTGACTGCGTTTTATGTACTGAAACTGCGAATGGCGACTGTACTCGACACGGAACACGTCATCAATATCATACATGGCAGTGAGAGAGAACACCCAAACGCCGCATGGCGGCCGATTTTTACCTCGAGTATCTGTACAAGCCACTCATCTTTTCCTGTCATAACGCGTAGCGGGAAACGGGAAACAGAAACAGGAACGAAAACTGATGCATCAAGCAGCGAAGCATTCATTGCTCGCGGTCCTTTTCATTGATCATTCGTAGGTATCATTAACTCCCCTTTCTTGTTGTTCCTCCCATTCCACTCCCTTTTCTTATTGAACAAGATGGACACAGAGAAGGCTTATTGCTGACGCTTCTCAACACCTTCACGGCCAACGTTGCTCAGGTCCACCTCCTCGCCCTTGGTAGCGGGCTCACGGAGACCAGACTGAGCGGCAGAGTCGGTGCCAATGGGGCCCTCCTGCTTGCCAGCGCCGACGTTGACGGTGCGGGCATCAGCGGACTGCCAGTCTGAAGCCTTAGGGGGCTGATCGGGGAGGGGGAGGTTGGCCTGAGTCTCGGCAATCTTCTGGTCCTTGGATTGTGTCATTTTGATGGGAGGTTTTCTGAGAATGATTATCAGTACACATTCCTGACACAACTCGATATTTTGAATGCCACTTTGACTTACTGGGTTGGTAGTTGTGGTTGCGACGAAGAAGTCTTGTGACGTGATGTGATGTGGTTGAGTTGAGGGTTGAGAGTTGAGAGTTGGATGATGCTGAACTGACAAAGCTTCTCAGGGGTCCTTTAATACCTGTTCATTCAGTCACCTTCTCCATAATTACACTTGTTCCGCCCAAGCAAATGTATAAGCACGCAGGCATGAACGAACAAATAAACAAACGCAAACAATGAACTCATCACGATGCCATTCACAATTCTGACGTCAGCGATTCACTGACGTCACAAAAACATCACCGCGCAAAATGCTCCGGGCCTCTTCTCCACATCAAACATCATTTTTGACGTTACATTTTCCACCATGGATGTTTCTGACAGATTCTGCATCTCAGAGCTACATATTCGACCACCCACGCTAACAAGACAGATCGCGGATCGACACCCATTCAATATCCCCGGTGAGGAGACTACAGGGATCACGACCAAGGTGATGTTGTCGCTGCTGTCAGGTACAGAGTCAATACCTCGGTTAGCCTGACTCGGGATCCAAGGAGCACGCGACATATCAACCTTAAACCAAGACGCTCAGCCAGTCAATCGATGAATTCGCCGAGCCAAGCAAGTATCTAAACCCGAACCAAACCCGACGCTGGCACCCAAAACGCCCCAACTGCAATGTCATTGATGCAGTGCACAGTGATTGTAAAGCAAATATCAACATCCAACATCCACCACTCATCGTGACGTTTCAGAACCCCACTACCTCAGACACGATCGTGATCAACTCACCCTTAACTCCTCCCTCCTTCAAGCTACTCGCCGATCCGTCTCTGCAGATGTGGGCTTCTCCCCTGCGTCTGGGTTGAGGTAATCTGCGTCTTCAGCAGCTTCGTATTCGCCAATCAAGTCTGCAACAACCTGCCGTGCCTCATCAAACTCGTTGAGGTTCTCGGAAAACGGTGCTGTCTTCTTGTATCCTTCCATAAAGGCATTGCGCTTACGCATGCCATCGTACTGCCTCAGAATTCTCTTGAAGAGCTGTGACTGTGTGAGCTACTGTGCTAAATGGAGTAAGTAAACTAGAGGTCTTGCATACCGTCGCAATACTGGTGTGGTTGGCGAGCATAAGACCGCTTACACGGTGACTCATGGGAATGTACGGGCTTCTCTTTGTCAGGGCAACTTGAATGCTTGCAGGTCCCCATGGAATGAACGTCGCCAGCCGTCGTTCTCGGATACGAAGCAAACTCTTGTGAACATCCGTCGGATCAACTTCACCCTGAATGACATTGAGAATGGATATGTAGCAACTTTTCTTGCCGGGGACAGTAGACACCATGCGGTTCTTGGGCTGTAGTAGACGTCGCATCACATCCAGCACTGTCGTTTTGCGAACTGTCTTAGCTTGCTCGACTTGGTCACCGGTGAATGGCGTGTAGGCAGTCATGAGGAAATGGCATCGAGGAGTTGGGATGAGGGAGGCTAGGATGCTGACAAGATCATTGTGCATGTAACCGGGATATCGAAGTGTTGTTGTACTGGCAGACATAACAGTAGCAACCTGATAATTGTCAGTGCCCTTGCTTCATCTCACACATATCCTAACACTCGCGCTCTTGCTACGTGCATATCAGGCAAGATCGAGGTTGCAGCACTCACCAGCTGGTTTGTTTGTTGAAAGGATGGCTCCTGAACATGCAACCTATCGGCAGCAATGTGTGACAAAGCACCGTTATCCAAAACGACAACAGAGTCAGCATTTTGCGTCAATCTTCGCATAGATAGGATACTGTTATAAGGATGAACAACAACATCGCCCGCGTTCGTTGTGTCCGGGAAGACCGAGTACGTCTGGATGATCTTCTTGGGAAACCGATCGTTAAGCCTCTCGAGGAGGAACGAACCAAGACCTGATCCAGTACCGCCGGCAATTGAGTGCAACATCATGAAGCCCTGGGGTATGAAGCGTCAGTAAGCAGGTTCCGGCTGGTTAAGGAAGACTCACCTCAAGAGAGTCACTGCCATCTGCCTCTCGATCGATCATCTCCATGATGTCCTCGTACACCGCCTCACCACTCTGGTAACCATCACCCCAGTTGTTGGCGGCACCAACGCCATCTTTGCCCACGTAAAAGTTCTCGGGGTTATAAATATTTCTGTAAGGTCCAGTCTGGATACCGTTGATGACCTACAGAAGTTGCTTAGCACTTGGTCACCTTGCTATTGGTCCAAGACGCACCCTCGGTTCCAGATCAATCAGGATGGCTCGGGGGATGTATCTCGTATCGTCGCTCTGGTAGTAAAAGACATCTTTTCGGTCACCGCCTTCAGTCGCAAAGTCTTCTAGGTTTCCATCTTGGCTGATGCCGTGTTCCTGGCAGAGCTGTTGCCAAAACTGGCTTCCAACTGTGCACGAATAGAATCAGCAATGTTCGATGTATCTGTATGCGCATGGCCGCAAGAGCAAGTCGGAAGATGGCGGCGTAGATGCGGGCATATTAAAGGAGCAGATAATGGTATGCGGATGGCGGGGGATGGATTATAACTGACTGCTGTTGCCGCACTGCCCGGCCTGGATCGTAATGATTTCCCTGAGAATTGATATGTGAGTATCTGAATCAGGTTGTCATCGACCGGGAGTATTGAACTTACCTGGGCATGTTGTTTAGAGACTGAAAGTTGTTGTTTTATTAGAGCCAAATCTTTTCCCCCTTCGGGTATCGTCTTGGGGAAACTGACGCGACGCGTGCCGCACTCGTACCTGCCCTGAGCTTCTCTCCCTCCAGGGCAGCTCCCTCTACCTAGGTAGGTACCCAAGGTACTCCTTCCCGCCTGCTGATCCCCGCCCCCGCGTTTCACATGAGTCTTGGGCTCTCACTTTGGCATTTGCAACTTTGAGCCTCACTTATTAACAACATTGGACTGAAAGGAAGAGCACCTCCTTACTCTTTAGGATTACTGACCCGGTAGTGATCTACATGATACCTCGAGGTGGATAGTTTATATATGTTCCAGTTACTCTCCTCTGGGGACAATTTCTTCTTGTTCCATGGCTCAATTACAACTACATTATGACGGCTACCTACCTGATGACTTCAAATATCCCATCACTACAGAAACATCAAAGTTCTCCCAATGCCCTCTCAGCATAACTTGTTAAAAGCAACTTTTGTATTCCATACACTGATCAAGTCAATTTTTGCCTGCTTGAGCATTCCCACGAAAATCCCAAACGTGACTTTACCTGCAAAAAGAAGATATAAAACGTCGAATGCTTGACAACTCCCGCAATGCTGCTCCTTGCACCTTACCTTTCTATGCAAGCACCTAATGTCAGAGTGTGCTTCTATATACTATTCCCCAGTTTCCTCCACATTACTTCTTGTTATGGACCTTGTTCTTCTCCAAAGCTTCTGCAAGCTCCTTGGCCATGTCCGCCGTCTTGACCTGAATCATCCAAGTTTCAAGTCCGTCACCCTTCTCGTTCGACGTGGTCATCTTGACGTACTTCTTGTCAGCCTTGTAAGACATGTCGGCGAGAACTGCTCGGTTCATAGCAATATGTCCACGGGGCTCTGCTCGCAGGAGAAGACGAACAACACTCGTCTCCTTGTGCTTTAGCAGTCGAAGAGCTCCCACACCCTGTACCGACCACGGACTCTGAGACTTGGGCTTCTTGTCATCCGACTTCTCACTGGCCGGCACAAACTTCAACACCTTTGCCCGTACATCATGCATGATATCCTCGTCCTGCTCCAGGTTCTCGGCCAAGTTGACCTGCTCGTGCTTCTCGCCTTCTTCATCGCCTCCGGCGGCTCCTTCGGCTTGGTTCGATGGTTCCGGGGTCCCGCCAGCTGGCGTTGTGGCCAGGCTAGAGCCTCCCCCAAGACTGAACGGTGTGTCTACACCCGTCGCTTTAGTGGGGCGATTTTCCGATGTGGAAAAAGAGGAGACTTACTGGTCCCGGTGGTTGAACCACCAGCAGGCGGTTGAAGGTTGCCGTTCTGGTTGGATCCAAATGTTGGTACTGGGTTTTGCGCTGGCGAGGCTCCTGTGAAGCTGAACCCCGGCGCTCCTGCAGATCCGGACGCCCCTCCAAAAGCGGGAGCATTGTCATTACTGCCTGCTCCGAAGGCTGGGGTCGATGTCGCGTTGCTTGCACCTCCAAATTGGAACGGATTCGAACCTCCTGAAGGTGCGGCGGTGGCACCAAAGCTGAACATGCCCCCAGGAGCTGATGATGGAGTAGAAGTTGCGTTACCTCCATCGTTGCCTGAGGAGAAGGGATTGTTGAACGATGAAGAAGCAGAGTTCCCTCCAAACTGGAAACCGAACGATCCTCCAGAGTTGGCTGAGTTTGCACCAAAAGACGAGCCTGCATTGTTAGCAGCAGGGGTCGCTGAAGCACCGCCAAACAGAGGTGTGGAAGTGCCTGAGCCACTACCAAATGAGGGAGCAGCAGGAGCTGTAGAGGCGCCACCAAAGCTGAAGATGGGTGCGGCCGAAGCCCCAGTACTTCCACCATCGAATGTCTTCTTGGCCGGTGATGGTCCATCCTGCTTCATGGGACTACCATCAAGCGCAGCTGCACCAGAGGACGTAGGCGACTGAGGTGCCCCAAAGAGGGGCTTGTTCGCACCATTGATCTTATCAGCACCAGCGGAAGGCGCCCCGAAGCTGAAAATGGGGGCCGCAGCAGGCTTGTCTGCCGTAGGAGCAGCATCAGTCTTGGGCGCAGTCGCATCGCCAGAGCTGGGAGCACCAAACAAAGGCTTGGCAGTTGACGCCGAGGCATTGCCGAACAGGTTGGTGGCGGTGCTTGTAGGCTTTGCACCAAATAAAGGCGTAGCAGTAGTCGATTCTGCACTGGGAGCACCAAAGAGTGAAGTCTTAGTAGCTTCATTGTTAGTGGGTTTGGCACCAAACAATGTAGACGACTGCATCGAGGGACCGCTTGACTCAGCAGGCTTGCTTACGGTACCAAACAGGTTGGTAGTGGGCGGGGCAGTGTTGGACTTCTCATCAGACTTGGTTCCAAATAAGCTTGTAGCAGGAAGCTTTGTAGGCTCTTCAGCCTTAGATGGTTCCGTAGCCGATTTGGGCGCAAAGAGAGACCCAAAGTTTGCCGGAGCCGCTGAGGCCTTAGACTCGAACAGTGACTTCTTGGGGACCTCATCGTTCTCTTTGTCGGATTCACCTCCCGTCTTGTCAGCCTGGTCCGAGACTGGTGTTGCTTCCTTTTCTGTAGGCCTGTCCTGCTTGGCGGCACCGAATAGGTTAGAAGTGGGAGGCTTCGAGGCGAACAAAGAACTCGTCGGCGCCGAAGTGGCCTTTCCAAACAAGGAGGTAGCTTGGCTTGTGGATACAGAGCCAGACGGCGCAAATTTGATGGGGGTGGTGCTGGGGTTCCAGGTCTGGTCGACAGGCTTCTCAGCTGCTGTCTCATCCTTCTCCCCAATCCGCACCGGCTGTCCATCATTATCCTTGGTAACTCGGTCAAACAGACTTCGGCCAGGGGTGCTCTCCCTAGTACCAGGTGCACTGGACCCAGCAGCGAGGCCACTGGCAGGGGCAGGCTTCTGTCCGAACAGACCGATGCCAGCCTGAGAAGCAGTGTCGGCGCCGCTAGCTGCTGCACTTGGCTCGTCGCTGTTTCCGGTTGCCTGGCTATCATCCTCAACATCTGAGTCGGCCTCACTCTCGGCATCGGCATCGACACCACTATTCTTGGCCGAGCTTGCATCAGAAAGGTAGCCAAAGATGTTTCCACCGGAAGAAGCGCCAGCAGCACTGCCGGGCTTAGGGTTCTGGAAGATGCTGCGAGCAAGCGAACTACCGCCGCCATTGGGCTTGTTGAAAGCAAAGGGATTTGGCTTAGCAGCAGTCCCATCATCAGCGGGCTTGGTAGATGGCTTGAAAGCAGAGGCGGCAGGGGCAGTCGACTTGTTGGCAATCTTCTCGAAGAGAGATTTGGCGGCAGAAGCAGTGCCCTTCTGCATCTTGGAGGGCTGGCTATCAGCCTCATCACTGACGGAAGCCCTGCGTTTGTTCTTACCCAAGGTGGAAGCTGGAGTAGGAACGGGTGCAGGAGTTGGTGCTTCCTGCTCCTGGTCATATTCTTCACGGTCAGGAGCACGTCGCTTGTTGTTGCTGGAAGAGCCGTTCACAGCAACATCTTTGGTGATATCATCATCCGCCTTGCGCTTCTTGGCAGCAGTGGTCTTTGTAGGAGTTGGTTCGGCATTATTTTCCTCTGGCTCAGGGAGACCATGCTCACGACGCCATCTCTTGAGCACATCCTGGGAAGGTTTAATATTCTGGAATTCGTAAAGTCCGTAGCGCAGCAGAATAATACTCCTGCTCTTTTCGAACTCCTTCGCAAAGTTGATGACGTTAAGCTTCCAATCCTTCTTGGAAAAAATTTCGTTGGCTGCATATTTGAGTCGTCGGAGATCGAGAATACAGAAAAACTGTCGTCGCTGTTCTTCATCGAACTCGGGAGGACAGAGATGCGAGAGGAATTGATCAGCGTAAATGGAACCCTTGGAGTTCCAACTTTGTGGGATCTTCTTCGTAAGAACCTCGCCAGACAGTTCGGGATCAGGGTCCTCGATACGCATGTGGAACAGCTCCTTGGATGTGGTCTTGGAAGCCATACCACGGGGCGTAGCATGTGCAGTCGATTCTCGATATATACGGTTCGGCTCGGGGGTAGCGCCGGGAGCAAACACCTTCTTCGGGGTGTTCTGAGGGATACTCGGGGAGAAAGGAGTGATGGAGGGACTATCGGAGGTGGTAGAGGCCCTGAAGATATTATGGGATGTAGAAATGGTAGATCTGTTGAGGCTGCTGGACGGCGTCTCATCGCGAGTCGACAATAGCCTCCGTGATGGCGCACTCTGCGGAAGGCCGAGACGGCTGCTCTTTAAGGGTGTTGAGACGTAGGCGCGCTTCGCAAAAGGGAGAGCAGGACGCGGCCGAGGCGTGCCCTTGCCAGCCTCGGCGAGTTCGTTGTCGCCGGGAATAGAGAAGGTGACCATCTTGCGCAATGGTCGATGGTTGACGAATAGGATTCAAGGCGGAAAAAGGGTTGTATGATGAAGGGTGATGACAATGGAACCACGATCGAAGGGCCAAGGCCAAAAGGGTCGCGTTTTTTTGAACCAGAGAACGTGCGTCGAGGTAGGTTACGTGACCTGACCAGGTAGCAAAAGGAGAATAAAGAAAGGACAACGGCCAGAAATTGATGAGAAACAGTCAAGAAACAGCTAAAGAAGCCGTCTTTGACGAGAAGCGGTGCGGCGTGATGGATGGCAGCGTAGTCGCATTCAGTCCAGGGTCGCCCTGGGAAACCGTGACGAAAATATGAAAAGAGTTGTACGACGGGGGAGATGTTTTGGCCTGGGCGCCGGGTGTAGTTCAGTGCCTTTTGGCTGGGGGTACTCGTGCTCTGAGCGGGCTGCTGATGGGCCTCTTTCACGGGCCCTCCACTCTTTCAAAAGAGTAGGTAGTTGTGGGTCTCCCGCCCAGGCTACCAAGCCAGGCCACAAGGTACATCCATCATGAATTCTCAGGCACCAAAAACCGGTTGCGACACCAAGGCATCCTCTATCAGGTAGGTCCCGTGACCAGCCTGCATCATGGATTTTCTCAAGACACTGGCTGTTCAACCCAATTCAGGTTTGGGTAAGACGTGCCATATCATATCTCTGATGCAAATCAGCCATTCAATCAACGGACAGGATTGGATGACAACATTTGAGACTGGGCGTTGCCGCGCTATCAAGGGTCGTGGCAGAGCTGTTTTCATAACTCGCCCGACTGAAAACATCCTCACAGACACCACTTCACCATCTAAGAATACTATCACTTATAAGCCAAGAAAAGTCAATATTTAGTTAACAAACCACCGAATCCCATTGTTGCATCCTGAGCTACCTAGTCCAAACTATCAAAGGAGCGTGTTCTTCTCTCATTGAACCTGTTACGAGAAGGTTCGTAGATACCTGGCTATGGCCTTGTCCATGGCTACCCGGTTCGATATCGTCGTTGTCGTCAATCCACGACATAGGCATGAAAACAGAAGAAATAATACAGGATTGAAAAGAGAGGAAGCAACATTGGCCGAAGCAAAGACAAATAAAGAATCAGATCCATAACCCCCATTCCCATCCTAAGAAATCAAATTTACGCTTACTTGGTGGTAAGTTTCTTCTTCTGCTCCTCCAGATACTCCTCGTCGGAAGCATCCAGGATGTCGTACTCCTCATCTGTCATAAAGCCATCTTCAGAATAGTCCCATTCATCATCAATTGTTTCCGACTCTTTGGGCTCCTCAACGACAGAGACAGGCTCAACAGCCTCGTGGATGCTAGCCACAGGTGACTCTTTCTCAAGCTTGGGGAAAATCATCTGGCTCGAGGCTTGGCTACCATTCTCCTGCTTAGGCTCCTCAACAGCTGCGGGCTCCTGCTCGGGCTCGGGCTCAGACTTTAGCTCCTCCTTCACAACTCGGACGTTGACATCACACCACAGTCTGTGACCAAATTTCTCTCCGTCTGGAGTTGTAAGACGCCAGTAAGAGATAACCTTGCCAGGCCGAGCGGATGTTCGGAGGAGGACAGTAAAGGGGAATTCCTGACCGGGACCAAGAGGAGCATAGCACACGGTAGACTCTGAGGCAGACACAAGCTCAGAGATGCCGGCCGGGTGATTCGAGTCAACATGACCCATGTAATCGCCGCTCACAAATCTGACGGAGCAACCAGCGGGCCAGTTCTCCTTGCCATCGTTGCGGAGGGTCCATGTTTGTTCGAAGACATGGTTGGGGGGGAGGATAGTACCATCAGGGATGGTCTCGCGAACGAATACACCCTTGAATTCCGCCTTGGGGGTAGGGATGGGCTTGGGAGTAGTAGATTCCTTTTTAATTTCCTTCTTTACCTCAGGCTCGGGGGTCTGGACGGAAATCTTGGCTGGAACAGGTTCAGTTGGCTTGACATCAACAATAGTGCGGACAGGGTTGATGGAGTTGCTGGGAACCGTGGGTTCAGTCTCAGCAGACTTGGACGAGCTCTGGTGGTCACCCATTTCAGGCATATACTGGCCGTCCTGGTTCTCGCCAGTTGTTGTAACACTGATATGGCGGACAGGAGTCTTGAACTGAATCAAGGGATGAGTCTTGTTGTGAGCGTTAATGGGACTGGCCTCGCAGTTGGCACAGAAGTCTAGATCATTGCAGATAGCACACTTGTATCGGGTGCCACGGATGTAATTGGGGTACGCCTGGCTTCCGGAGCAGAGAGGTCCGTCGCAGCAAATGCCCACATGGACGGCTGCTGGTGCACGAGCCCGGACATCAGTGAGTGGCTCATAGATAGGCGCAAATCGGTGGCCAGGGTGGATGATCTTCACAGACTTGATGCAAGTAGAGCAGTAATCCCAGTCAGGACAGTCGAGGCACTTGTGACGAATTCCTGTGATGTACTTGTCGCAGCCATCGCAAATGGCGTGGTGCATATGGTTACGGCCTGGGCTCATCTTGGCTGCAACATGATGGGGCATCTTGGTTCCCTTGACAGCGGGGGCAAATCCGTGCTTAGGGTGATGGCCGTGCTTGTCCTTAGCGAAGCATGGTTGACAGAGATCGAAGTCTTCACAGACGGTACAATGAAGAAACTCGGCCTCAGGGTGTTCTTGCACACAGCAGTTGCATGTCCGCATGATGCCGAGGGAGGCCCAAGGAGCAGCGAGGGGCTCGAAAATTGGCTTGGATAATTGAAATGTCTGAGCGAGAGGTGGAATCTTAGACTCGACCTTGGTCTCAATGACAGTCTCAACTTTAACCTCCGCCTTGGGCTTGGGCTTGGGCTTAGGGGCGATAGTCTCGGTGGTGCTCTGGACTAGTTGTCCATCAACAGTTGAGCGCTTAATCAACCAGTGATCTCGACCATGGCAGGTGATGCCTTGATCGACACATGACTGGCAAAGATCAAAGTCTCCGTCGTCACAGGTGGAACAGTGGTAGTGAACATCAGGAATATTGTTTTCGCAGCTGTTGCAACAGACTGCGAAGCCAGGACCAGCGTGAGTGAACATGGCAGGGCATTTGCTCAGTGATGGATCTTCAGTCTTGGGCAGAGAAAATGGGGCTCGTTGATGCTTAGTTGCGGGGAGAGATTGGGGGGTCTGGTTTGACACCGACTGTCGTTCCATTAGATTAGCAAGCCGGCTCTCAAAATCCAGACGAGCATCCCGACGTTCTCCAATGAGTCTCGCAGCATCACTGAGGAGAGCAGAGTTGTAAGTTCGCGATAGAGGGCTAATACGGACCGGAAGAGTCGTCTCGGGAGATGTGATGATTGATGCTGGGGTTGGTACAGGAGCCTCAGCTGCGGGAGTGGGTGCAGGGCTTGGCTCTTCGGAGGTCTCGTGAGCTTCTTTGAGAGCCTCATCCATGCCCATAGGAGAAGAGCCAAATGCGGCGATTTCAAGCTCATCTTCGACGGTGACAGGCTTAGGTACTGTAGCCTTGGGCTGTTCTTTGACGGTAACACGAATCTTGAGCTTAGACTTTGCCTTGGCGGCGCGGTAGAGTTGCTTGTAGATGGGGATGTTTTCGGCCTCAAGAAGGACATAAGACGCAGCAGAATCGGAGTATCGCTCAAATGCAACCTGGGCATCTCCAGGGATGTGCAAGAATGTACGGATCTGATAACGTGTTAGTTGCTTAATCCAGTTACTGAACCGCCAACTCTGGTCTCCATGTGTAAGGTGGCGACGTAATATGGCAAAAAAACTCTGGAAATGCTCAGCGCGAGAGCAGTATTTGTCAACATACATTAGATTCAAGAGTTCTTGGGACCATATCCCGAAGAGGCATCTTGGTGCGACGCGTGATGCCCTCGAACATCACCTTGACAGTGATGGCATGGTCCAGACCAGCGTTATGCGCGGTGGAAGTCATTTTGGCGATGTTTCCAGGAAGGCTACTCAAAGAAGAGGATGTTAGAATCTCTGTTTATTCTTGCTGTACTCGATCCACGAAGGACGAGGATGATGAAGAGAAGGGAAGAATGACGACTGCGGATGGTGGAGCCTTACATATGGTAGCCTGGGGCGGTGACGAGGATGTTAATGCTGTTATCGGTGGTCGAGATAACCTAGCAATCGGCGGTGACAAGATGGTCGTCACCCGTCGTGAAAATCGGCAACAGACGCTCTGAAGACAAACGATGTTGGGCGATAACAGGGAAAAGGTCGCCTGGTGATAGATAGGCGCAGGAGTTTTAGAAGGAGGAGAGGAGGGTGAGATTGATGGAAGAAAAGAAGAGGAGAGGAGAGGATAAGGAAGAAGTAAGAAAAGAAGCTTCCACTGTACCACTGTACGCGGGTCCTGAGCTGCCTGTAGGTGAGGTGCCTACCTAGGATGCCTGCAGGGGGCGTGTTGCGAATTACTGACGGGAGGATACTTTTATCTTGGTAACTAACTCTGGCCGCAGACTCAGTGACACATTAGGTACCAAAGAAAGAAAGAAAGATACCTTGAGGCTACACTGTCATGCCACGGCAAGCCGCGATGACTTTTGGTGAGCCTCAAGTAGCGTGGCTGTAGCGCCAGGCGAGTAGCACCGTAACTCGTAGCGATTGGAAACTGGAAAACTCCCTGCACCAGCTGACGGGGGATGATCCGGGCTGGGCTGGGCTGGCTTCAGTGCTGAGGGGTCGGTCGATCGGGGTACTTTTTCGGTGTTAGTGCATGACTAGGAGGATGATGTGAGGCCGTCAGTGGACGGATGGCGATAGACGCAACCCTTGGGGCAAAAGGCAAAGATCCAATGCAGACAATACTGATGATGACGAGGTCTCAGCCAGACCAGATACGATACTGAAGAGATGGGTAGTACCGTGAGTCGTGAGGATTGAAATGTACTGGGTAGGACCGGCATACACACAGTTTCTGGGCCAGCCTATCTTGTTCCAGTCATGCATGGATATCCGGATTACCGAATTTTGGTGATTCATAAGTTCACTGGGGCACTGTTTCGTCTTTTGTTGTGTACCTACCTAGGTAACCACAACCACAAGCCCTGTCAGATATTGACACTGAGGTCCTCTATTCAAACAAGGCAGCTACCTGTCAACCTTTTTTGTTTTTTATGTGTCCTGTGATCGACTGACAAGGGGTGGCTGGTGTTGATACACGACTAGTGTACATGGTGAGTATGGGAACTTTTCATGATAAACTCTATCATGATAAACATTTCAAGCAGAGGTTTGTTTATGTTACAGCAACAGTGGCTGCTCGGTTCATTCAATTCAACAGCCTCTGGGGGTTGGGGGGGGGGGGGGGGTCGGGGGGGTAAATTGGCGCTGAACGCAGCAAATAATCCAGTATCTTTTCTTTTCCTCAGATAACACTATACCTAGAGGTCCTCACTTTATACTCTACCTACCTAACACAACTAGGACTACCTAGACACAGCAATCCCGTCCCCTCGGCTCTCTAAAACTCCCCCGGATTGAAAAGAGTGGAGAGCGGGGTCCTCTGTGGAGTGGCGTCTGCATTGAAAGAGGGGCCGAAGTCCGATACTTGTCTCCTGATAGGACAAATGTCTGAAGAGCCTCGTTGACGCCCTGCGCTCCAACCCCAGACGATATCTGTGGTCAGGTACCACATGACGGCAAACACCTCGACGCATACGCAACGCCGCTTTCACCTCACCGACGCCGCCGTGAACTGACTCTATTGGATGCTCGTAGGTCACGGACTCAGGGTCAAAGGTCACGATGGTCTCTGGGTCTTGAAGCTTGGGATCCTGAAGAGAGCAAGCTCCCCACTTACAGGCCAAGTCAACATGGCCAGGTACTAAGGTAGGTGAAGTGATGTTTACTGTTGATTGATACCTCGGCGGGCAGAAGTCGGAATTCTCTCGGCTTACAATGGCTGGTTTCAAAGTCCTCTTTTTTGCATAATCAGGATGAAAAGGCCATACAAGAATCACAGACCTCAATCGGTTGAGAGACTGGAACACACTAGAACTCCATGAGGTGGCCAAACAAGCTTGTTGGTCAGCCTGGCTCGTTTGTCAGTCTCGGGATCGAGCCTGTTCGACCAAAATGCAGCACCTCATTCGCCGCATAGGCAGAGGAGGGTGTTATCTGTCTCTATCAGGTCTCAGAGCTACGCGTGCTCATTGTCGCCTAGAGGTTGTCGCCTTCTCGAAAACCTTCAACCTCGGCGGTTTACCTGAACTCAATCTTGTTGTTCGATACGGTTGTTTGGTGAAACATGGCAATCGAAAAAAGGGTGCCCTTCGATTCAAGACGAAGAAATAAACACGAGGGAGAAATCATCCGGGCCAGCTACACTTGCACTTGATCCACTCATAGAGTGAGCTTGTACCTTGCCTAGGACTCTGCGCATCACAAGCTCTCGTCCCAGGCTGGGGCTAATGCATTCCCGACTCATACGGTACTTTGTGTCCCTTTATGATCAAGCATCATCTTGTATCTCATTATCTGAGTAACGGCTTATCACAATCAAAGTTATCTCTAGCCTCTGGATCGTGTAGCTCTCCAATTGATCAACTCACCTACTCACCATTTACTGACGGGTCGGAGGCTCACAGCAAACGTTTCTCTTCCCTCCCCCGCCTCTCCAAACCAAAACCGTCTTACGCGGACCTCGGAGATCTGAGCTAAGGGAGAGCTCCATGCAACTTACCCGGCTACGCGGTCGGTCCTAATTGCATGAGTCGTTGAAGACCGACTTGAGTATGGCTCCGAGGTACTGCATAAGACCATGGCATCCACCTGTCAAACTATCAAAATCGACAAGAGAAGCTACACTACCTTAGATAGAATAGACTAGACTAGCTAATGACAACTCGTGACTTCATTACCCCATCATCATATCCCCACATCATGTTTACTTCTTATTTCCACATTGACTCTTCACTTGTATTCCTCTATCATGGCATAGTTATAGCTCGCTTTCGTCTACGAGCCACCCTCAGTGATGTTCGTAAAAGCATGACATCTTCTGTCCAAGCCATTCAATTATGCCACAACTGGAAATATCAAGAGGTCATTGGAGCCTTGGCAGTTATCTGGATCCCAATTCAGTTGGTCTTGAGTCTTTCTTGGCTAATGCATGCTTCGAGTCTTTACAACTGACACGATCGTACTCCGTACAGCTCTCCACTTACTGAGGTGGAGAAGCACCTTCTTCCCCCCCTGTGACTGTCGCATCAAGGTTTTGTCTGTTTAGCTGGGGTAATGAGCAGATCGGCATCTGGTCCGAATATAGTAGCAGGTTCATTCAACTGAGTGTAGTAGCAGACACTCTATTTCACCACTACCTGTTGTATATCTGTAGTTGCCCCGTTATTAAATCATACGACTACCGGCGTAATTATTGAGAGTACCTGTGTATTGGCTACAAGGAAAAAACAGAGTCTGTTCTGTCTGGAGAGACAAACAAGCTACAGTGTTGTTCTTGCTGTGTTGCCTTGATCTATTCAATCGAGATATTGATGTCGTTGACTTCATCGAACTGCATTTCACCACAAGTAGATTACATGAGGCACTTCTCGTGAATTGATTCGATACATCTTCGATATTACCATAGTTTTCCACTGCAAATCAACAGTGTCATCAAGGCCAACAGCAGACGGAATCAGGTATATAATATGCCATGGACACCCAACACCATTGCCATGAAAACACGAAACCATGCGTAACCGTCAAGCGCAAAACGTACAGCTGTGGATGGAGAGAATAAATGGATTGCTAGGCAGAGAGGATAACCAGTAGCAATTCAGCTCCCCCCAAACCCCTCCCGTCCAACTCTTGCTCGTCCTCCTCCTTCCAATATCCTTGGCCAAGGCAAACTCCATCTCCCAACAATAGAGAAAAAAAACCAATCAGGATACTCTGGCCCATTCAACTCCCATCTGTTAATCCATTCCAGATAATGATGTCGAGTTCGTAGAGTTAAGATATATAGTAATGCACCCATCTTGTCCCCTCAACCAGAACCATCGAACAAAATAAAGCCACGCCTCAGGCATGAACTTGACCCCCAATGAATGACTTGACATCAAAGTTGTAATTTCTCCCCCCGTCCATCCTCCGATCATGCTCCTGGTTCTTGTGTTTGCCTCTGTAAGGCTTTTGTTGTAGAATAGCAGATACTTTTGAGTTTTAGTAGGTATAAAGTCGTAATTGTAGCTATTAAATCGGATACGAGTAGAAAGCGTTTGGACAAGTGAAGAAAGGGTATCCGGGTACGCCCCAGTTCTACTGCGGATAATAGACCATGCCGGATGTCTGTTGGGGATAATAGAAGCCGTCAGGGCTGGGTGTCACCATGCCACCCATACCCATGACACTGGGTTGGTAGCCTTGAGGCGCAGGGTAGCCAGAATAATTGGTAACCGGTGGCAGCTGTGACGCGTCGAAGTAGTAAACCATCCCATTCGCTTCTTGAACCACCAGACTGGACCCAGGAGCAGGGGGTGGGCCGTTGTTAGACATCACAGGCTGCTCGGGCTGATTTTGAGGCGTGAAGCTACCAGGAGGACCTGACTGGCTGGGCACAAATGCAGGTGCAGTACTGGGCGGTCCCATATTTGAAGGGTTGTAGTTGGGTGGATAATAGTATCCCTGCTGAGGCTGCGCTTGATATGGCTGCTGGTTGTAATAAGGTTGCTGGCCATAAGTGTTTGGCTGGAAAGGAGCAGCATGAATGGCTCGCTCGGGGATCTGAGACAAAGGTGTACCAGTAGAATGCTGAGATGGATAAGACGGCTGGCGAGTATGTGATTCTTGAGGCAGGCCATTAACCATTTGAACAGGTACCTGTTGGTGGAAGGCCTGCTGATAAGCCTGGGGTCCTTGTGTTAAGGTAGGTGACTCGATATCAGCAACAGATATGTTCTTCTGTGGGCGAGGCTGATGCATGGGCAGAGCCGAGGTGGGCCGGTTCTCCTGGAAGGCGGGCTTTTGAGGAAGGGGATATGTTTGAGGCGGAGGCAGATCGTTGATTGATGTCTCCAGTGCGTGAGATCTCTCAACACCCAAGGCAGGATCGGCTGGCCCATAAGCAGAAGCCGGAGCAGTGATTGACGGGACCATTGTGTTGATTGGCATTTCAGGACGAGGAGCAGGAGGTAGTCGAACAACCGGTCGAGTATTCTCAACGGGGATAGGGGGCCGTGAGATAACGGAGCCTGTAGGCGAAAACATGTAATCACGGTCCACGATGGAAGACCGTCTGCTCATTGCCACGCTGGGAGAATACACACTACCATAATAACTACCTCCAAAAACACTTGTTCGTCTCGAGAAGCCACCCATAGAGCCAAAGCCAGAGCGAGGTTTTCCTCGCATTCGCTGCTGGTTAGGTCGCATAGCCCGGGGGATGAAGATGAAAGATCTGTCAGCGGCAGGGTAGATATATCGAGGAGGATTGTTGGGTAGCGAGATACGGACGGGTTTGTCCCGACGCAGAGGTGGCCGATGATCGGGGAGCTTGGTATACTGTTTCACGGCAAGACGTGGAATGACAACCGGTTCTGTCATAGACGGTAGGGACACCCGGACCTGTGCATTGCCAACATGCTTCTCAGTGGAGAGAGTGCGGTTGATTGGAGTCGGGTTTGGATCACATGTCGGAATGAACCCGTTTCCGTTGGCTGGGCCCTCCTGTTCCACCATGTGTCGAGGGCGTGCTGGGGGTGCGGGCTCTACGACGGCGTCGTGCATATCATGTGCCCATGGAGAGTTGGTCGTAGGGTCTGCAGGCTGGTGCAATTGGCTATGCCTATTAGTAAATGAAAGAAGCCAGGAATGGGAACGCATCGTCATACTTGAGGGGAGCAAAAGGTCCTCCAATACCACCACGGCCACCTCGACCTCGACCTCGTCCAAAAGGACGAAATCCATTTGCTGCGGGCCCGGCATGTCTGTGGTCATGCATGAAGAAGGCACCACGGTTGGGAACGAAAGCCGGATCCTCATCTCTCTTGCGTTTGTAATCTTCATGCTCTTGTCGACGTCTGTTTGCAGGAGCAGCAGGTGGCCTGGCGGATGCTGAGCTCACTACTATGGGGGCAGCAGGAGACTTGCTGGGTGACGGGGCAACGACCTCGTCAAAATGCATCTCCTGTACTGGGGGGGATTGGTCTGTGATGGACAAACCGTGCAGCATCACGTCCGTATCAGTAACAGGCTTGCCATTCTGGCCGGGGCCGGAACCGGACCCCGACTTATGGCCATGGCCGGCTTGCTTGGCAGCGCCATTGACCTTCCTCCTCACATTCGGGGACGTTGGCGAGGCCTCGTCAATGTTGCTGGTATCGCTATCATCTGCAGGATCATTGTCATCTGTCAGGGAGCCGTCGGTGATGGAATCGTCATCGAGGTCGAGGGTCTCCGGGCCAGCCTCGTCTTCGCCCTCGTCCTCAACACGGCGACGTTGACCGATAAGCTTCCTACGTCTAGGAACAGCGGAAGCCATGATTGCGCAGCGGTGAAGGAGACAGAGGAGCCGACAGAGGGGGCTTCGGAGACTCGATGATATGGATGCGACGGGGCTCGCGGGTCATACGGCGGCGGAGGCCGGGGAGGGAAAGCGATAGAAACCGTGGGATGACGAAACGATCGATGAGTGGTTGATACGCCGAGGGAAACCAGAACCGGCCGGCGGCAGACGATGAAAATAAACCAGAAGCCAGATAATAGATGAGAATAAGTCGTAACGAACAAAAAAATGCAACAAGCAAGCAGACGCTAGACGAAGGAACCGATCGAAAACGAGAGAGGGGATGACAAGAGATGGAAATCGTTGTCAGCTCTCAGCCGCGAATGGTTGCGGTTGTAGTAGTAAAAAAAACTGCAAGCACGGGGCTACGTCGTGGACGGGGAGCGAGTCGAGTCAAGGCCAGGCCAGACGGGACAGGGAACTTGAAGCCGGGCGAGGAGGAAGAGGCGGCGTGCGGAGGATGTGGAGGTGGAGGAGGGAAAAAGAGGGAGAGAGTGAGAAGGGAAGGGAAGTGTAATGTAAATCTACAGCAAGTAACCTAGAGGATGGGGGATGGATAACCTAGAGGTAGTTCGGTAGGTGGTGGTGATGACTTCTGTCCTGTCCCTGTAACGTAAGTAAGGATGAATGGTCTGGCTGGGCTGTCCAGTACAAGAGAAGATTTGCTAAGGCACTGTAAATCGGATCGCCAGAATCCATCTGCTGGGTCAGGTCCTGGTAGCATGGGTCTCCCCAGTCGATGAGGCCCAAAGACAGAGGCAGGCAGCTCATACGCCGCCTATGAGGTGTCGTGGAGGGAGCTAGACTACGGGCTGGATTGTTACTGAGCTGATGGGCTTTTCAAGAGCCGAAGTACCACACAGGCTACTCTGTGGTGTACGGCAACATGTCAGACCAGCTTCTTCTTCAGATACCCCACCACTAGCTACCGGGCAGGTAGCTATGTACCTAACTTTCCATAGGGTAGGCCCCCACAGCGTGCTTCAGAAAAACAACATTTCCATGGATTCAGCTCCTAACAACTATCGTCTATCCAACACGATCCGATCAGCCTGATTCAAATCACCACAGTATCAACAGCGGTAGCAGAGACATCTCATGGGCAGCTTCAGATTCGATAGGACTTGGACCCACCGAGCCTGCTTTCATTCCTGCTCCTAAACTTCAACACATGTTACGGGGCAGCACACCAAACTCACCACTACACTCGTCCCGCTTTACCTGCAACCAACTGGAGGCTCAACTCAACGCATTCGACTCGCGACACGGCCTTGCCGCAGCACCTCAGGATACCATAACATTAGACGAACAACCATCACCTGACGGAAGTCTGTACTTGGTCCCTGCGTCGCCCTTAGGGTGCCATATTTGCACTGACTCTTCGCCGAAGGTAAAATGCAGCTACGGGCCACACTGTCTCAGGAGAAAGCTCCCCCATTATTTCTGTGATTACATAGGTGCAGTAAGGTAAGGGCAATGTCAGGTAAGGTAAGGTAAGGTAAGGTAGCTTGGTGTTGTTTGGTTGCCCCACGCCAGCTCCCAAGATAAGGCGGTCCAGCTGCACAATTGCCAGCCCAGCTTTTCATTCTCACATTCAAGACGTTGGCCTGGGCCAATCAGCATGATCTACCGTTGTCCGTTTCGATTGTTGTGCATATTCTGTACGAATTGGGCAGTTATGCAACAATAACAGACCCTGATCGATTATATGCCGAGATCGCAGTAGTGTTTACTAAAAACTCATCATATCTCACCTCGAGCTCCCCGAAGCTTCAAGTTATCTTTCTATCCGTTGCATTAGTAGTTTAACACTCATTCAGTGGTCTCTTGGTACAGGGTACATTTAACACCAAGGTACATCATGGAGTTATCAATCAATCAGCTCAGACATGAAGAGAGTAGATCCTGCACATTTACAACATTTAACATTTTTCGAATATGTTTTTTTGCAGTGACTGATGGAAATACGGAATCGAACTCTAAGAGACAAGTAGTTGACTGTACATCTACAACACGACAGCCTGTCTTGCCTACCTAGGTAGTACTGAGATTGGTAAGTTTTTGGAAGAGTCTAGGCAGTGCTCTAGTTAACTACCTATACCAAGGTTCATTTTGGGGTTGATACTTCTATAAAAAAGGAAAGAAAACCTACAAATATACTGGAAACCCAAACGGTTCCCCCGAATTACGTCCTGTATGATGTCAAATACCTTCTCGAGACTAGAAAATGTCATAGAAAAGAGTTGACTATCATGCTGTGTGAGTCCAACGTAGAAAGCCCAAGAGAATTCAAAATGAATAATAAGAGAGCGAAGAGTCGTCTCAAAGGGGACCAAAAGAACAAAGGGGAAAAAACCAGAACCAGAACCAGAGCCAGAGTAGGTAGCCGAGAGATCAACCTGGGGATTTTAGACCCAGCCTCGGGAAGCAATAAAACACCAGATCTTGAGATAGGGCGTTAAAATAAACTCAGCAAAAGATATCCTAAACTTGGCCTAAACTTATGCTAGGCTACCTAAGTCTTTTTGTCATTTAGGATTAAGGTCTTGAGTTTTCTTTCCTCCCCTAGCCCAGGTATCAATTAACCATACACCCCTTATTGCGTTTCACTAATATCCTAGTAGCACCAAGTGCCCATCAAGAAAGTATGTATTCTCACAAAGAATTGATGAGGTAGCCGCATAAGGTTACATAAAATAAACAAAATAGGAATCCTGGGTAAAGAAAGAGTATTCTGGCCATATGGAAAGCACAGGCAGGCAACACAGACTAACACCAAAGCATGACTGGTTTGGCTACTCAAGAGAAACCCGAGAAGCAATTCTCAGATTTTCGTACATACCACAGTGACAAGCCTTCCGTGAGCTGTACCCATGCACCGTCTTCCTGTTTGAAGCGACAGTAGGAAAGGCCACTCGTTGATCTTACAACAAGCTCCAACGCAACGTTTGAGGGCATGTTAACATCTGATGGCAACTGGAGAGAGGTGTCGGCCAGCCAAGAGTTGAACTATATTGGCGAGGTGAGACGAGACGAGGTTAATATTTCATGGCGTTGTGCACTGGTCTTCTCAGAGGACGTCGTACCTCACTGTGACCTTCAAGATAAAGCATGCTCTGGACGCACAGGATAATTATATACCTCCAAAGGGGCGGGAATATTATCCCGCCCCGAAAAGAGACAAATGCTCATATGTAATTAAGACTCGTAACTGAGCAAACAAGCAATGGAAATTTATCACTAGCAAGAATGCCAATGTCTTCTTAGCAACAGTAACTTCGCCGAGACTCACTCTTCTGCCTCTTATCTTCAACCATCGTCGGGTTACATTTGTTCTCGTGTTAGTCAGATAACCAATGCAGGGAACCTATCTCATCCTATATACAGCCACACGGCAAAGAAGGAACGTGACTTGAATACGGAGTACAATCAGTTCTGTCTCATGACCTAACCGTACACTTACTGATACCCCGAGAATTTATAAGAATATCCACCACAGGAGGCATATGTTATGTACTTTACAACCCACATATCCCCCTCTCCAGTGTTCACCTCAGTCCAGTCTGGCCCAAGCTACCTTGGGAAGCCAAGCAATGGAACCATGGCCAGAAACCCTGCCATCCAACTGTATGTATGTACCCCACGATTTCAACAATCCTCTTCAAGAACCAATCACAACATAATGTCGACTGACGCCATCCCCCCTCTATCTTAGCCTCAATCCGGGGGTGAAGGGAAGCTCTCATTCTGTGATATTCTTTTTTTATTATCAAAAGAGAGAACCGCCGCAGTCGCAATTAGGGCCACAATGCGAAACTCGTGCTTCTCAATCTCCCCACATATACTGTGATGCAGCCCCTTTAGTTGTCTGAATCTGGCCTAAGCTGGTGGAAAACGGCGGCATCAGGTAAGGAAGGGTAGTTGGTACTAAGTTAGGTTGCTTTGAGCTCCATGACCTCGGCCGTCTAAATTCACTATCAATGCTTCAGTGGGGAATGGATACCTAGGTACTAACCTAGAAGGCGGGGGAACTTGCTCTGCTCTATTATGATATTGGGGTTTGAAGCTGATGAAATCACCTCCATAAAGCCTCATTTCTAGTATTACATAACGTAGACCGATAAGTATATATACCATACAGCTCCCGACTTATCTCGCAAGTTCATGAGACCAATTAATATCAGAAACCAGAAAAGATCCAACCTTATCATGAACAGCTTCCCCTCTTCACAATACCCTCCACTGGGTTTATCTGCAGTGGATCCCGCTGCAACCTTGGTAGAAGCTAAAGGGGAGACAAGAAAACCTAAGACGTTTATTCTAATGACAAAAAGTCTTAGGTAAGTTTTGTATAAATTAGTGAGCATTCAGGAGGCCTTAAATTAGGTATTTTTAGCACCTTGGTTCATCGTCAGAGGTTTTCTTGCTCCTTATAACGTTAGGCGGGGAAGTGACAGAGCCGAGTTCACAGCGGGGTTCCGGCCTGTGCTACCTTACCTTACCTTAGCCAAGCCCCAAGCGAAGGCGCCAAGAAAGCTCCCTTGTCGAGTTGTCACTCATAGGTTGCCCAGGGCCCATTTTGTCTCCAACAGCGAGCGGATCGTCTGCCCATGACCTAATTCTCTTAAGCCCCCCTCCACACTCACTCTCTCAACAACATTCACTCGTCTTGCGCCCAACTTCTTTGCGCCGAATATCCTCAACTTTCATATTCAGTCGATCCCTCCCGGAAACTGCCAGCTTTGGCCCTCGTCATTATCATCATGGCAAACCTCCCATCGCAACATCCCACCCTCTCTCTCCATCTCTCCGACGTCACCCTCACCCCGCTCATCACCTCGGCCTCGTCGCAATCACACCTCGAATCCCTCACAGCTCTCACTTCAAGTGCCCTCTCCTCCCAGACCGCCGCTCAGCGACTCGGCCTCGGTCGTCCCCAACGTCTCATGGTTGAGTACCCCGAGCGTGGGCCCGTCGTAATACACTCATATCTTGATCCTCGCGACGCTGTTGATACAACTACCAACAACGCCGCCGCGACCGCCTCTAGCCGCCCGGGCTCAGCGCCCGGGTCAAGCCACGGCCCCGACTCTAGAGCACCTCGGTCTGAACCTGTGACGTCCCATGACGACCCACGATCCGAGGATGCGGCCCCGTTGCTTGTTGGCGTGGTCGTCGCAGGGTCCGCAGATGAAGCGAGAGAAGCCCGCCGCGCCTCTACAAGGTTAGAGCGCGTGGGAAGAGAATTCCAGAGGGAGTGGGCTGCTGAGAGTAGTCAAGAGCGTGCAAATGACGAGGGGCCAGAGTGATCAGGGTGCAGAAACATCCACCCACCAGCTGGGGTGCTTGTCGTTCACATGACATGACGAATTACATTTACGAAGCGATATAATGCGATGCGATGCGATGCGATACCACGAACCAAAGTGAGAGTACGACATAAAAGTGCTTAGCAAGGACGGGATAAAGGTTTTGGCGCCTTGGATTGTCATGTTCTCTGATGATTCAATCGAGTTTCGATGACATCTGTGATGAGACGGAGAAAAGTGAAGAGAGTGAGTTGACAGAGAATGTCCTCAATTGAGGAAACCGTCTTCGAGGAAGATGGCATTGGGGAGAAGGCACATGCAAACGCATGATATGACGTCTGGGATGATGATTTCAAGCCAGCAAAAGATGTCTTGGCTACATAGATGATAAAATCTCATGGCAGGCAGATACCACACAGCATACCACAGCGCGAAATGGCTCAATCAAGTCAAGTTCTTTGATCTAAAAGATTCAGTTCCATCTTGTAGTACGTGTCTAAGTTGCTATAAATCCACAAAACCTTGCTCCCAAGTCCGTCGTCGTCATTTGCATAATCATTCTGTCCGGGCTGGTGTCCTCTCGGTATTTTTGTTCTTATCCTTCGTTTCTTTTTACTCGTTATTATCTTTGATCTAGATGATCTGCTGGAAAGCACGGTTGATGGGGGATCGGATGTTGGGAACGTCCTTCCAGAAGTCGATGGTGGCGACGGCGCGCTTGGCAATACCCTCAGGAGTGAACTCGAACTTCTATAATAGGGTTAGTCACATATTCTATCGTATGTAAACAATCATCGATCAAACTTGCCTTGTAGACATCCTTGTAGGCACCCGAGGCACCGAATCGGTTGATACCGAACTGCTCGTGAGTGTAACGCTCCCAACCCATGGTGCTCATGACTTCAATAGACAGAGAAGGAATGCCATCGGGAAGGACAGACAGACGGTACTCCTTGTTCTGGAGGTCGAATGCCTCGAAGCAGGGCATGGAGACGATACGGGCCTTAATGCCCTTGTTATCCTGGAGATACTTGGCAGCATCGACAGCAATGGAAACCTCGGAACCGGTGGCAACCAGAGTGATGTCGGCACCCTCGACTTCACGCAGGACATAACCACCCTTGGAGGCCTTCTCGATAGTGGAACCCTCGAGTTGAGGAAGGTTCTGTCGAGACAGAGCAATGATGCTAGGAGAGTGCTTGGCGGTCAAGCAGACGTAGTAAGCACCGCTGGTCTCGTTACCGTCGGCAGGTCGCCAGACGAGGCAGTTGGGGAGAGCGCGGAAATGGGCAAGAGTCTCAATAGGCTGGTGAGTAGGACCATCCTCACCAAGACCAATAGAGTCGTGGGTGGCAACCCAGATGGTGCGAACGCGAGAGAGGGCGGACAGACGGACGGAACCGGCAGCGTATGAGACGAAGTTCAAGAAGGTACCGGAGTAGGGCAGGATAGTGCCGTACGCAGCGAGACCGTTGAGAATGGCACCCATGCCGTGCTCACGGACACCGTAGCGGACGTATCGGCCAGAATAATCACCGAGGCCAGTGGACTTGGGCTGGAAGTCGACAGCCTCCTTCCATCGGGTAAGGTTAGAGCCAGTCAAATCGGCGGAACCACCGAAGAGCTCGGGAATGACGCTCTCAACCTTGCTGAGGACGGTCTCGGAGAGCTTTCGCGAGGCAATGGCGGGGTCAGATGGGGTATAGACGGGGAGGCTCTTCTCCCAGCCCTCGGGAAGCTCGCCAGACATGCGGCGGACGAGGTCGGCATGCTCCTTGGGGTACTGCTCCTTGTACTTGGCAAAGAGCTGGTTCCACTCCTGCTCACGGGCGGCACCTTCAGAAGATCGCTTGCCGTAGAAGTCATAGACCTCCTGGGGAACAGCGAAGCTCTCGTCGGGGTTGAAGCCCCACTTCTCCTTGAGCTGCTTGATATCGTCGGCCTTGAGGGGCGAGCCATGGACACCGTGGGTGCCCTGGTTCTTGGAACCGAAACCAATGGTGGTTCGGAGCTGAATGAGGGTAGGCTTGTCAGTGACAGATTGAGCCTCCTTGATGGCAGCCTCGATGCCGGCAAGATCATGGTCACCGTCGTCGACCTTGACGACGTGCCAGCCGTAGGCCTCGTATCGCTTAGGGACATCCTCAGTGAAGGCCACAGCAGTGTCACCGTCAATGGTGATCTTGTTGTCGTCCCAGATGGCAATGAGGTTACCAAGCTGGAGGTGACCAGCCAGAGAGGAGGCCTCGCTGGAGACACCCTCCATCAAGCAGCCATCGCCGAGGAAAGTGTAAGTGTAGTTATTGACAAGAGGGAAACCGTCCTTGTTGAAGACAGCTCCAGTATGAGCCTGGGCAATGGCCAGACCAACAGCGTTGGAGATACCCTGGCCGAGAGGGCCAGTGGTGACCTCAACACCGGGAGTGTCGTGAGCCTCGGGGTGACCCGGAGTACGGCTGTCGACAGACTGAGGGATGTGTGAGCAAGCAAAGGTTAGAGCCAGAGAGTGAGCTACATACTCGGAAAGCCTTCAGGTCATCGATGCTGAGATCGTAGCCGAAAAGGTGGAGAAGAGCATACTGAAGCATGCAGCCGTGTCCGTTGCTGAGGCGCAAAACAGTCAGTCATGGGCACATTAGTGACGTGTGAATCAGGACAAAACTTACGAGAGGACGAAGCGGTCGCGGTTCAACCAGTCGGGGTTCTTGGGGTTGAAGTTGAGGAACTTGTTGAACAGGACGTGGGCGACTGGGGCCATTCCCCTGTGACGACAATGTCAGTGTGTTGTTCTCATCGCTCAGTTCATCGAAGGGTGGTGAAACTCACATGGGAGCACCAGGGTGTCCCGAGTTGCTGTGAGCGGTCGCATCGGCCTGTTGACAGCTCGTTAGCACTCATGTTGCACCGCAGGTTCATAGTGAGAGCGTTGAGAGGCTGGTAGGCTCAATGGGACACAGCAAATGCAACAGCAACTGCCATGAGGCCAAGCGATAGAGTTCTCTTGAGCAGACTGTCCTCATCAAATTGTTGCGCGTCTCGTGTCTCATCTCTCATAGTAAAATGGCGGGGCAGCCGTGGCGGGGTAAAAGCCAATTCAGCTGCGTAGAGCTCAAGAGAAACGAGAGCAAAGTAAAGTAAAGCAAGGCAAAGGGAGGGGAGCTTACCGCAAGGACACGGATGGTGTTGATGGCCTTCTGATCAATCTCGCCGTAACCCATTTTGAATATGTATATGAGTATTTGGTTGTATGGAGAAGGAGAAAGGAAGAGGAAAGGAGGAAAAAAAGAAGAAGGAGAAGGAGAGGGCGAGGTAGAATGACGGAAAGATAAACGGAGCCAGCACCTTGCCTTGCCATGCCATGCCTTACCTCACGTCTGACGTCTACCTACGATGCACCCGTCTTCGCTCTGCTAAGGTGACTTAGTACCTACTTTACAGTACCTTTACAGTGGAGGGTGGAGGGCTAGGAGGGGTCGTGTCATGAATTGTTTAGTGGTCTCCATTTTTCTCTGCCAGCCTTGAGAAAACTCGACCGGGCGATATCCCGCGAAGGTGTTGCTACATGATACGAAATGAGGTATAGTACATAATAACAAGGTGCCTTAGTACCTTAGTAGGTTACTATTGATTGATGTCTCCTAGGATATACGATGCTGCCGATAGAATTGAATATCAAAGTCCAAGGTATTCAGCTCTCACCGAGAAAAATAGTGATGCTGCTCATGGCGACTACTTATCCATAGCCCCCCTCACTCCTCTCATGATGGATGTCTAATGCCCACCTTGGGCGGCCGAAGCTCTACCCAAGACGTCAAAAGTTTCATTGTCTGCTGCATATCTATGTATGTACTGTACTTTGTTGAATCAGCCTCCCCAAAACAGGCAAGCCGCCATCTTCACCTTGAGAATCATGACCCAAACTCAGATTCAAGCTCACCAAATTCAGAGCGTCCGCTCCCTCCGCTCCCTCCGCCGCCGCCGCCGAAACGAGGTCAGTGTGGCCGGCGACACGCCGAGTGGAGTCCCCGGTGGGGGACAGTTTTGGGCTGCAGGGGAGAACAAGCCAGTGACGCCAGGGCGCCTAGGGTGCATCAGGGTGCCCCTCCCCGCTGTAGCTGCAGCTTGCACCTCCCGTCTCGTGAGAGAGAACTGTTGACACGGGCTGAGGCTTGTTGGCTTGATAATGAATACTAATGCAGTTCAATTGGACTTAGTCACGGCTCTGGCTTGCCCAAAGCCCATTCATAAGCACCAGATCTACTACGTGCTCCGGATAGACCCAATAATTAGGTACCTACCCAGGTTGGCTCTGAGCAAACTTCGTTGATCTTGGAGGTCCTCACTTGTGGACCCTACTTATTTCATCAGCATGAATCCCATGGCTTCCAATGGATGGATCTCCATACCTTAGTAGTTAACAGCGGCACTTGTACATGCTTTAAAAGTGGCCATTGGAACAAATTGGATCCTCGCTGCTGTGACGTCAATTTGGCCACCTCGTCATTGTCAGAAAGATTCTTTTGTTAGCATCTTTTTGGCCATGATATCAAATTTTCATGTCAGCCACAGTGAGGTGGTTATAAGGAGGGTCAGGCAAGGCAAGGAAATAAACACCAGATATTCGCGCCATATATTTCCCTCAATCCAAAACCGCAATAGCTCCCGCGTTTCGTCTTGAGTCTGATCAAATTAACCGGCCAGAACAGAAATAGGCAAAAAGTATCCAGACGGGCGGACAGTCTAGAAACTCGAGAGACTCGATTGAATTGGTACGCCTAAAAAGATACCCATACCCCCACAAAGGGTTCTAGGTAGAAGGGGCAACTCCGATCGCTCCCAGGTGTTGAGTCGTTTCGGATACCATGCCGTACAAGTTACTTTAACAGGCGCGCTTATTAATGGGAGAGATCAAAAGTCGGATCAAAAGTCACGATGTGCTTTATCCGCAAATGATTTGGTTGAGCGAGCTAACCTGAGTGACATATCCGACTTTGTTTTGGGGAGCGATAGTCGGAGAGAAGACACAAGCTGTTCTCTCATCCTCTCATCTTCCGAAAGGTGTGGTAGACGTAGCACTCTTGAAACCAATGAGGAAAAGGATGAACTATGTTGATGTTTATCAATGATGCCGTAACTGCTGATGAAATGATATGATGTTTCTATGTAAGAACTCTAGGCCCCGAGTAAAACTCTCCGTAAGGGCCAGCCACCATGACCAATTTTCTGTGATAGACAGAATGTGATATGATAACATTCACGATATTGATTGCTAACACGACACTGCATTATTCAATTCCGCCTACATCCAGCCGCTCCGTCAGTACCCCGAAGCACCGCCATATCCATCCATCCTCGTCCATCAAGGGAAGAAATGGAAATACAGGTACCTACCTACTCAAGGTAGTACCTTATTATGTACTACTAGTAACCTTAGGGCAGCCATGATTCCAAAGTGGGGGTTTTCGACCTCATCGGTAAAATATGTCCGATCTTTTCTCCCAGTATCAAACAATCCCACCACCAAGAGGCGGACGGTATCTACGATATTGGTATTACTCACCGAATCAATACAGCCAATGAGCTAGCATTAGATGCAAGTGAAGAGAAAATGGTCAAGAAAACCGGTCCCTCCAAGAAGACTGCTCCTCCAAAGCAAAGTTCGAGTTCAAAGCAGAGCTCCAGGAAATCATCTGCCCCGCTAGAAACCTCTTCACCAGCGCTACAAAGCGAGCAGCAGCAGCAGCAGCGTCTTCTCAATATCTTCTCGAGTGCTTTCAACAATGTCCTGACTTCGGCTGATTTCTCAAGGTTGCTTCAGGAGATAAAGCAAGCCTTGTTTAATCGAGAGTTTGCTGCCGCTTTCGGGAGAGAGGACTACCTCGAAGCCTATGCTGCTCGATGGAGCCCCACACGAGCATTATGCTATGCTACCGTGTTTCTCAGTATCAAGAAGCACCTTGACGGGATTCTGATTGATAAGGAAGAAACGAAGGATGACACAAATACCACCAAGGAGCGCTTAGCATCACATACAGAGATCGCTGGGTCAACCCAGGATGATGCAAATGACAAGTCTGGAGGGACTGGACTAGAAATCTTTCAGGATCTCAAACTTGACAGTACCTCTAATCGACGCAATGCCACTCTTCGAATGTTGTCTGTAGGCGGCTGTGCAGCCGAGCACGTTGCCTTTGCCTCATATCTCCAGACAACTGCCACAGATGGCCATCTGACTCTTCTCGATTCGGGCCCATGGACGAGGGTCATTTCTCTTCTCGAATCCAGCACCGTCAACCCTCCGGCTATTTCAAAATATGCATCCACGGCACGCCAGGCGGCCAATCACCCACTGCTGGGAAAAAATCAACTTTCACTGGACGTGGTCCAGCGAGATGTTCTGGATCTTGACGTGGACTCTCTTTCAGCGCAATGTGCCAATGGCAGAGTACCCATCATCTTGACTCTTCTCTTCACACTCAATGAGCTGTACACAACAGCAGGTATCGGCAAGACGACAAAGTTCCTCAAGAACCTTGGGCAAGTCCTAGCATCTGATAGCTTGGTCCTTGTAGTGGACAGCCCAGGAAGCTACTCCGAGGCAGCTTTGGGCACAGAGAAGAAGAGATACCCTATGAAATGGCTTCTCGACCACACCCTCATAGAAACCGAAACGCCTGGGTATTCCTGGGAAAAGCTACATTCGGACGACTCCAGCTGGTTTCGTCTACCAGAAGGCTTGTCTTATCCAATCCCGCTCGAGAATATGCGCTACCAGATGCACTTGTACCGCTTACAAAAGCCATGATTGAGAAAAAACACCAGTTTGAGAGTTATCATGATATCTATGGTTTGCATTATTTATAACGTATTATATGGGGATAGATCGTTTATGCTGTTTCTTTGATGGCGGGATCTATCAAGCCCACACCATCTTCTTGAGTGAGTGTCCTAGCTGTTCTAACAGTCCTGTGTTCTTCTTGGCCTCCTCTAGAGAAATGATGGGGCCGGTCTCGATAAGCCTCTTCCTCTCATCGCCCGGATGCTCCGCCTGTCTCTCCAACACCAGTCGCTCAATGTCACCGCAAATGGTGGAAACCTGCTGAGTCTCTGTCTGCTTAGGACCATCATCACCCACAATAGCGACAGAGGAATCCACATTTGTCGCCTTGAAGACCAGGCGGCGAATGCTCGGCGATGAAGAAGACGATGATTTGCTGGTAAGCAAGTTGGCTAGGCTGGCAGGAATGCTGGCATCCTTTTGTTCGGTGGCATTCTCCTTACCTGTCATCTCGCCGCGACTTGAAAAGGTTCGTGTGTTAGTACGGCGAACGTCACTCTTGCCAGGGCTATATGTCACCACAAAACCGGCATTCCTAATCTCGTCGATGTGAGAAAGGGAGATGGTGGAGGTAATATAAGTACCGTACTTGATGCCTGTGATGCTATCGAGCTCGACACGCTCAAAGGAAGATACCTTGTCAGACTTCCAGTCAAAACGGCATGAATAGAGAGCTGCATCTGTCAACAACAGAACAACCTCTTCGAGCGGCCAGGACTTGATAGCGTCAGGTGTGGTAGGACTTAAGAGAACCCAGCCGCCGTGGAACTCTTCCTTCTCATCGGCTATAACTCGTTTCTGGCATAGTTCGACGGCTAGTTCTCTCATCTTGATGACGGATACCGCTGGATCCTTCGTCATCATGTCGCTCTCAAATTCTTCAAAGATTTTGGCTGTTACGTTGCCGAGGAGAAAATCAATGGCTGCTTGGCTGAAGTAGTCGTTCACCATGCTGACTTGGTTAGCAAGAGGTTGAGCCGTCAAGCAAGAGGAATTGGAATACATACCCACTGTAGTATCTAGCAAGACCGAGACCCAAATCGTTCAATGCACCACGATAATCTCTCTTCCGTGTTCTTGTGTAGTCGCCTTTCATCGCTGCTGTCGATGCGTACTGTTTTGACACAGCGTCGCCGTTGTCCGCCCAGAGGGTGTTGAACCAAGCAGTCACTTGATCAGACTGCGCACTCATGTCAAAGCCTTCCTCCTTGAGTTGAACTTCCAGCATATGCTTTGCGAATGAGCTCTGGCAGACGTTGGTTCGGTCAAGGCAGTCCATACAGTTGGTTCGGAAAACACCTTGTTGTCGAGCCAATTGCTTCCCGTCCTCTTGAATAGTGCTTCCAAAGCTCTCGATCTTGTCCCTCAACTGATTTAACAGCATGCTGACATTCTCAAACTTCATGCCTCTACAAGCAGCATGGAAATCAAACCATTCGAAAGGTATCTTTTGATCTTTGCTGGCATTCTTGTTGATTTCTTCCACGGCTGTCTCATATGCAGAACCGATGATGGACTCGACCCCATGTTTTTCGACGAGATTAACTATCTGCAAGTGGCCATAATTCCTGGAAAGACTTTCGAAATGACTGCGGCACGCAGCTTGGTTGGCCTCCTCAGAGTGTTGCCGAATAGGAGTAGGTTTGAAAGCATACGGCGACTGTGTGAAAAATAGGGGAATGCTTCCCCTGACCTGCAGAAAGGAGTATATCTTTGAAGATGGATCCCACGTTGGTGTGGAAAGAAGCTGTTCGGTTTCAACCATGTTCGCAACAAAACCATCTTGATCAATGCCACGACGCAGATACCGCAAACCAGCTCGTTTTGTGGACCGGCGCGATATCACAGTGATTAGATATTTTCTCTCCGAAGAGCGAAGGTCTATGGATGCCCTGGAGCTCAGCGCTTGAGGAGAGGCTGTTAAGTCTTTCGACGATGGAAGATTAGATAGTTCGACGGAATCTTTGCCCGTATCATCGCTCTGGGGAGGCTGACGATCGACGATGAAGGTCCTCTGTCCAACAAATCCTTGAATCAACGGCAATGCCAGAGAATCTTGCCCGCTTGATAGGAAATGTTTCAGGAGATTACGGTTCCAAAAGAAGACCTCGTCTGCCTGGCTGTGGAGAGGGCTCTCGCTGTTCGGGGGTATCGATCCGTCACCGAGAGAGCGAGTGAGGTCAACGTCGTAAGAGAAGTAGAAACTCCGCGATGAACCAAAGAGAACATGGGCGGTTCGCAAAAGTTTTGGCAATAATTCGGGCTCCTCGGGCACGACCTTATCAAGCCCCTCTTGTGTATCCTCTGAGGATGACTCAGTCGCAGGAGCATTATTTTCTGGAACGCTCGATGAATTGCTCAAACCCATATTCCTCTTTTGATCTAGAGTCCAGCCACTTCGACTGAACCAACGTTGGGCGAACCGCCCATAGCTGCCCCTCCTGCGAATGACATCTTCAGCTACGCGGCTTCTAGCCGACCCAGGCCTTGCATCTTCGTCCTCAACAATGGCGTCTTCTACTTCGTCTGACGTTCTTGAGGGCAGTTCAACATCTTCATCGCTGCTATCACTCTCGTTCCCCGAGTCTTGTGCTTGGCGTGATAGGTGGCCCGAGGTCCTCCTTATTGATTCTTCAGCGCCGGCCTTGGATGTGCATGGTGTAAGGGCGACTTCGGTAACGACATAGATGGGGTGGCCACAGATTTGTGCAACTTGTTGGCGTCGTGTGATGGTAACAAGATAATTTAACTTCGAGACTGCAATAATGCCTACAGTTGTCGCATCCGTCAGTCTTGAGTCTTACATGTCATAAGCGCGGGCCATCCAGTGTCATACCAATCACTCCAAAAGCTTCAAAAGAAGAATCTGGCTTAGAATCGTCAGGGACATGTTCACGCGGAACATGAGAGATTGAGGCGTCGCCATATTTGAGCCGCACTGGCTGAAAAGGTCGTTGGCCTTTGGAAGAGAGTGGTTGTATTATAAGCCCATCAATCGCTGCGCAGATGAGGAGCTTGCGAGCAATGGCTGGCATTGTGCGGGGGGCACGTAGTTCTTATCGACGGCACTTGGTAGGCATTCAAAGGTAAATACAGGGAAGCAAGATAAGAGATTGGTGATCTAGAAAGAATAGGTAGACAGGGACGAGACAGGTTGCGAAGAAGCTGCAGGAGGAACTGGGCCAAGCTGCAGCTCACCCAAGACACGGGAAGGATCGAATCGAGCGGCTATTACTACACTTGGTATGACCGCATCAGCTCACTCATTTTTTTTCGGTGGTGGAGACGTCATAACCTGGCATTTCACTGCATCCGTTATAGCATAGCGCAGAATAGCCGCCGACATCGCATTCGCATATCGAAATTATTTCGATATATCCACTTTGGCTCGTTTTCGTATTGGGCTTCAGACATGCTTCGGATATTCTTTGGTCTCGCCAAGATAGACAGTTGATGATATTACTATTATACCCAGGAGGACTCAATGTCATACACCAATTATTGCACCAGATAAGCCCAGAACATAAAAAATTCGGAAACAAATCTGAGCAGCAACAAACAGTCGTTCAAGGACTGTCTGTCCATAGACGAAAATGTGTTCCATCTTTTGCTTTCCTCCTCATCGTGGGGTATCTTAGATAGCGAGGCGCTCAACCTTGTCGCGCATAGCTCGGATCTGGCCGGCGAGCTCGCTGGCGTCGTTGCTGGTGATGCTGGCGGCGATGACAGCACGGCTGACACCGCAGGCACGGCCGAGGTGCATCTTGCTGCTAACGTAAACATAGGGGACTATCAAGCACAAGTTAGCAATCGACCCAGACTGCATCAGAATTACCGATTGCGCTTACCGTTCTTGTCCTCGCAGAGAAGAGGAAGGTGGAGGAGAATGGCGAGGGGCTGAGTGTCAGCAGCGAGGATGACGAGCTCAGAGACACCGCGGTTCAGGGTCTTGGTGGCTTCGTTAGCTCCCTTCTTCAGCTGGCGGGCATCTGTGAAGTGCGTTAGCGAATTGGTCTAAACTGGGCCTTGTTGACGATGACTTACGCTGAGAAGATTGAACAAGATCGAGAAGCTCCTGCTCGAGCTTCTGATCGGCAAGGGGCCAGGCTATCGGCATATCAGTGACTATTCACAAGAGAGCTACAAGGTAATTGGACATACCAGCACTCTCAGACATTGTGAAGACTAGACCGAGGTTTTTGAGGAAAGTTTCTAATCGATGGCAGTCAGTCGCTGGTCCTTGTTGGAATTTGAGGATAGTCAAGTCGAGGCTGCGTACAGGATGGTATGAGTATCAGGGTTCCTTGCGTTGGCTCGCCCTGAGGACTGAAAGTGAGGTTGGCGGAGGAATGTGGTTGGCGATATATCGACAAAGTCAAGAAGGAAGAAGAAAAAAAGAGAAGAAGCTGGATAATATGCGCCAAGGCGGCAGAAAAATTCACATGTGGCGTGCCGAGCCTTGTGTGGCTTGCTGTTGCGAGGCTTTCCTGGTCCCGCTTCTCCTGTTTCGAGCTCACCAGTCAGAGACTGGCCTGGCTGGTCCATCTTTTATCCGAAGCACCCAGCCGCCCCGTAGTGCATTATGTAATGCTCCCCGTGCCTCTCCCTCTCATTAGAGTACAGCAAAACCTTGCCGCCAACCAGACGCCAACCTGGAATGAGACCTTAACAAGCACACCTTCACCTCGACATCTTCGTCCTCAACCCCCAAGCAAACGATTCCTGTTGTCCAACGACTTCATCTCCCAACAGCTTAGCTCGTTCTCGGATCCCTCGATACACCTTCTGAAACGATATTGTCCCATTGATATCTGCTTATCCTCAGATAAACAACCGTCAAGATGGTTAGCGAACTTTGGTACGTGCTTGCGCGCCTCCTTGCCCCCATCATCATCGAGCTCCCTATGCATCATCGGAAGCTTCAGGCATCGTCTGGCAACGCGAAAAGCCATCGAAATTGGCTCGCACTACATCCTTCTTCATGATTGAAGCTAACATGCGCGTCTCTGCAGCCCCGTTTACTCGGTCAGTCCTCCACGTCATCCATGCCGTCGACGTCACCTCGCGACGCCCAAACCTCCATCGTGAGGCTGTCGACGATATCGACTCCATATCGAACTTCACATCGCTAACGATTATTTAGCCCTTCTTTGGTGCTATGGGCTGCACCTGCGCTATTGTCTTCACCTGCCTCGGCGCCTCTTACGGTACCGCCAAGTCGGGTGTTGGCATCGCTGCCATGGGTGTCCTCCGCCCCGACTTGATCGTCAAGAGTATGCGGCTCCTAGGATTCAATCCTCACGAACTGCGCGATGCTAATATATGCCAGACATTGTTCCCGTCATTATGGCCGGTATCATTGGTATCTACGGTCTCGTCGTTTCCGTCCTTATCTCCGATGGCTTGAAGCAGGACCTTCCTCTGTACACTAGTTTCATTCAATTCGGTGCTGGTCTCTCCGTCGGACTTGCTGGTCTCGCTGCCGGTTTTGCCATTGGTATTGTTGGTGATGCTGGTGTTCGAGGAACTGCTCAGCAGCCCCGTCTCTTCGTCGGCATGATTCTTATTCTCATTTTCGCCGAAGTCTTGGGTAAGTCCTGGTGCTTAATCCGACATTTCCAATTAGCTAACATGGAACAGGTCTCTACGGTCTCATCGTTGCCCTCCTCATGAACTCCAAGGCCAACGTCGATGCTGTATGCTAAATCAACAAAGCAACAGGAGCCTTGCCTTGAATGACAGCCTGACAAGATCGAACTCAAATCATAAGAGCTGCTTAGGGTATGGTCGACTGTATGAATACTAATAGCGCTTGCAACTTCCTTGCTCCTTGTCCCAAATATGGACGGTGCAGTAGGGGTTGTGAACGCTGGCGTTGGGTTGGCACGGTTTCATACCTGCCCCTTTTTCGCGCAATGGAATAATGGACTCGAGCTACTGTTTTTGTTTTCTACTATGGGAGAAGAGGGGCTGGGACGAAATAGGAGGATGGTTTCTGTAAAATACTCTCAACATGCGTGTTACTCTCTGGGTGGCTTCTCATCATAGACAGTGGAGGGGAACTCGAGTATTAGTGTATGCTATTGCCAATTGTTTTATGTACCGGAACTTAACATATATGTCCCTTTTCATACATCGTCAGGTCTACTGATGCAGCTAGCTGTCATCTACCAATCACATACTTCACCGGTCACGGCGGGCATCATACATGCTCTGACACAACTGGTACACGTCAAGTTGTGGCAAGTCCTCTCGACATCAGTGTTCCGAGGGCGTAGTGCTCACTAAGAGCGTATTAATACAGCAGTTTATTATGGTATCCTCGCTTTAAGAAGTATACAAATGCGAGCAAGTAAAAGATTACATAGTCTAAAAAACCCCCAAAGCAAGTTGACACTTTATACAAACCAGTAGAGGCTAGTGTCTACAGCTTTCTTATACACCCCCTGTATTACGTCTCGTCATCTCTTCGTTTGTGGGTTTCCCTTTTTGTCTCCCAGAATCATACCGGTTCTTGTTTTCCTTGTACACATTTCCACTGACCAAAACACCTAGTAGCATCAAGAGCCACTGACTGAGAATAATATATGGGCACAGAGTGTCCCTCATGGGCGCTGCGAGTTTTGACATGCTCCCGTGTGGCCTCGTCGACTCCTTAGATAACGTACTAAAAGATTGTTAGTATCAAGGTTCAAGTAACGTTTTGGTGGAAACTCACAGGAATGAAGAGGTAAGGTACACGTCGCTCATACTCGAGCCAAGCATCACCATACTTGCGACGGCAACGGGTGATATCTCGAGCAGCACGGTGAGCGATCATACCGCAGAAGAATACTGGATAGAACCAGGGAAAGGGGCTCTCGAAGCCTGTAATCAGACCCCAAGAAACAGCGAACCACACATCCGCAGTGTAGTGAATCTTGCGGGCAAGACCATACCAACCGTCAACCAGGATAGTTCCCTGGGGGGTGACAATAGTCTTGGGGTTGTGGATGGTCTGCCAGGGGACTTGAGGAAAGGTTTTGCGTAGGACCAACTTGCCCTTCTCCATAGCGCGGAAGCGGTTCTTCTGACTGTTGCAGCTATCCCAGACCCAGTACCAAAAGAGATAACCAGCGAACATGGCAGCGAGAATGCCGCGGTTCCAGCGGTACACATCAGGGTGGTGGTTAGCTAGATAGATAGTGCAGTGACAGTAAGAGAGAGGAACACCAGCAAGGTTCCAGAAGATGAGCATGAAACCCCACTTCTCATAGTACATATCCCAAGTGGTGATGATGAGCTCCTCTCCTTTGGCACAGGCGTTGGCATAGAGGAAGTGAGCCATGACGAGGAACCAAACTTCTCCAGAGACGTAGCCGTACTGCTCATATTGACGAGCGGCGGCGCCAAGACTAAGGATGAGCAGAATATACCAAGGCATGCGAACCTCGAAGAACATCTTGAAGTCGAGAATACCAAACAAACGGGGGTTCAACTCAGCGCCCATGAAAAAGTCATAGATGGGATAGCCCGTCATGCGGTGCTGCTTGCCGCGCCAAAGAGCAGAGAAATAGGCCACAAAGCTAACGAGGAAGCCACTGAGGATAGCAACAGACAGAAGAGGACCGAACTCATCAATGGCAGTGTAGAGAGGCCAGATACCAGAGAAATGCAGCAAGGCAAGGCAAGCGAGAGTGGTATAAAGACTCCAGTAGGCGCTGCAGTAGTAGGGAAGCTGCTTGCCGCCCTCATGAGGAAGAGGCTTGCCATAGCCCCAGACACCGGGGAGAAGGCAGTAGAAAGCACCCTCAACAATCAGGTAAGACCAATACCATACCCAGACCTGGAGGCGGGGGAATGCACCAGTGTAGACCAGATTGACGAGGTGAGAAGCGAACTCGCCCCAGGACTGACCCTCGGCACGGGAGGGAAACTTGCCATCGTAGTAAGTGGCGCCAATCCACATATACCACATGAGGATAGGGAAGAGTACCATCATGGCAGCGGTGCCCAAAGAACCACCAAACTCGAACTCTCCAGAGTAGTCAATCTTGGGATCCTGGCCAGGCCTCCAGCCATCAACCACATTGGGGTCTTGAGGGACGCCCTCGGTCTTCTCCAAGACTGAATTGATAGGTGCAGCGCCAGAAACATCGTTGGATGTACCATGGGCGTTGGTGGCGTGTCCATTGGTGGCATCACCGTTTGAATGGCCATTGGCATGGCCGTTGGTCTTGCCATTGGAGGCTCTGTTGACAGCCCCCATGTTGTCGGAATCTGTGTCCTCGTCGAGCTCTTCGGTGAACCTAGCGGTGCGTCGGCGAGTAGGTCGCGAGACAGTCTCAGCGGCAGAGTTCGACTCGGTTTCGACGTCCGAGAGAGTTTGGGAAGTCTGGCGGCGATTTGAACGTGAGCGACGAATAGGGGTCTCAACCATGCCCTCGAAGAGTTCCTTCTTCCTGGAGGCGCAAAGTTAGCTACATGATAGAAAAAATGGAATTAAGGGATAGAGGAGCAAACAAACCTGGGAGTTTGGCGTAGTGAATATCTTGAAGACATCTTGAAGGAAGGGCTCGGAGAGCCTTTATATAACTAATGGACAGACAGTTGAACAGAGGCAGAACCAAGAAAGGGACTAAGAAGCTGGAGCCAGGTCCTGAGAGCCTGAACCGTCAATCAGGCTGTGATGACCCAGACTCAAGACTGTGCTTTTTGACACAGTGCGCAAGACAATAGAAAGAAGCAATCGGACTGGACGCCTCGGATGCACTTTGAAAGCCAGAGATGCAGCTGTGGACGGCGGCACGGCAAATCAAAGCAAACAAAGCCAAACACAGGAACAGGGGGCGGTGACAGTGTCGTGGAGTGAAAAAGACCAGGGCATTGAGTAAAAATGCCTAATTAGGTACCTAGACAGACAGTATCCGCTGCTGGTAGGTTTGGCGATGGCACCTATATCCTGACAAGAAGGGAAAAGAAAAGAAAAAAGAGTCAAGTAAAGGATACCCAAAACAAACCAAATTGTTTAATGGAGATGGAGAGAAAGGAAAAAAGTTGGTGGAGGAGGAGGGGGGGCGTGTTGCCAACAACACCCAAAGTTGCAGCTTGCAGTCCCCCAAGTACAGTAGTAGGTACAATTCTCGCGATGGGGAATCCGAATAAGAAAACGTGTTGTGCTATTGGCGCGCTGCAGTTGGCCGTTCGGAGCAATCTCCCTCAGGGGACACAGCCAATCAGAGGGGAGGTCTGACAGGCGATCCATGCGCTTCGAAATTGAGGTACTTGTTGTTCTGCAAAGCCTTCTGCAAGGCATCAGGTACCTCTGGCCCATCTGCCCCAGAAATCTCCCAAGACCAATCATCAGAACCACGCTAATGCACGATTCGTATAGCGATTTGACAGGGATTAGCCTGCTATTCTGCCGTCTGCCATGACCCCCAGATAATGCGTCAGTTTTTCATCTTTGAGCCTCATCGCTCGCTTGGATCGCCCTAAACGTCCTGATCCTCCTCTTACACGCCGACAAGTGCGACAAGGGTATGCTATACGAATCGTGCATGAAGCTAAGCCCCGACTTTTATCAACGACAATCTATACCTACACCTTGAAGCATCAACTCCTCCACAAACTCGACTTACTTTTCAACTCGGCATCATGATAATCTCCACCTCCCGGTCTCGACGGTAATACGTTGAGGGATTTACCTTGATTTTCTGGACGGTTCCGTGTGTTCAAGCAGCTCAAGAGGGCTACATCGTAACATCTAAGCCATCTTCATCCTTGTCGACTGTTCCTGTGCCGTCAAAACTCGGCGTGATACTCTCATGATGTGGCTCTTTGTGGATGTCCTGATAGGCCTCTCTTCTTGTGTTAGCCCAACAACTTGGTCATTCGTGCCCCGAAATGCTCCTTGACGCTCTATGTTTACCCGGACGGATGAGAATCCCTGGTTTCGTTCTCCCACCTTAGACGAGATCTGCATCGGGATAGATGCAACTGGATCCCTGAACTTGAGTCCATCTCTCCCGAAGACAGACGATCAGTGACAAAGTGTTTGACACACTGTAAGAGTCTGAGATTGAATCCATGTTGATGAGATGTGTTTTGATTCTTTCTCCTCAGTCTTGATCCCTGCCTATGCGGGCCTACTCTCGAGCCTGTCTTCGACCCAAGGAGGGGCCTTCGAGAAGTTACGCAGACATCGCAGAAGTACCTTTCCTTCGCTTCAAGTACTCGCCACTCTTGGTCTGACTGATGCCAAGATCTTCTTCATCTTCCTCCTTCTGTTCCGTCCACTGGCTCTGACGGTACATTCGCCCGTTCCTTTTGCTCACACAAGTCATCTTGTCATTAGTAATTCCATGACCCTCCCAACTGTTCGTCCATGGCTGTGCTTGGGAGTTCGGTCGAGACTATCTGAGAGGATACACTGCCAGATATCTCTGTGACAGATGATCACTATAGCGCGTGAATCATAATGTCAGTCTTCTTTTGATCCAGACTGGCGTACTCTATCCTTCGTCCCTCCTATTTCTAGCAGTTACCAAATGTAGTTTGTCCTAGAAGACGCACTTCACAGGCTAGTTGCTCTCCTACTCTCTTTTGGCTTCACGCGCTGTGAGACTTCCATAGCCTGCCAATCCATTCGCCTCGACTCCATCCCCTTCCGTGGACGTTGCATCTGCATTGCTGAATTAGTGGGCTTTTCTCAGATGCGGCTCGGAACCCATTTGTTTGCTGTGCTTATCTGAGTTACGGGCGTTGCTACTCGGGAAAAACTCTCATGGTTGCTATGATACAACTCACTACATAAGATGAACCAGGGCCTGCCAACCAAACCCAACCCCTTTTATATCATTTCATACCCCTAGGTTGATATTCCCCATCCCTGGTGTATTCATGATGGATCCAGTCAGACCTGCACTTCCTCAATATCGCTTCCATCCATCATTACTCCATTCAGGTCACTTCCGTAGTAAGTTTGAGTTGTCAGGTGACAAGAAAGCTCACGCTTCGGGCCACTAGTTGCCCCTTAGTTACCCATTGATCAATCTTAAATGTGTCTTTGTTTGGGTTGAATGAGGCATCCGTCAGCACGTGGTTGCGAGCCTACCGGGGCTACACATATCGAGTCGCCACTTGGGGCTTTTGTTAGAATACAGAATCGAGATGCGACCGTTCTGACGACCACTCAAGTGACTAGAGGCAGCAATAGCAAGGTATCTCATGTGGCTGTGCCACAGTGAAATGGTGAATGGAAACCACTACGGCACAAAGGCATGAGGAAAAGAGAATGGAGCCCACACAAGACGCAGAGCTCTGGCTCCCCCCGTCCCCGTCCTGAGATGCTCTTGTATAGAAAATCTCGGTGCTTCTTCTGCTATTCCAGCTTCTCGTAGTCACCGAAGCTCAGGGTTACGCGTTATCCAAGAATTGCATTCTTAGCAATGGCGCCAAGTGAGGAGTCTCCTCCCACGTTCAGTGTTGAGGTGTCATGATAGCTCTTTACTTCTCGTGTCTATAATAGATCAGCAAATGCGTGCCGGATTGTGTAAATCAGGAAACCATGGCAAAGTGCGTTTTCATAAGGGCCACCAGTCGAAAATTAGCTGCTGCGGTGGTAAGAAACAACACCCCTCCATAGTATCTTTGATCATGACAAAACAGTTACTCAAACGAATCATGTCGAAATAAAGGCAAAGCTCTTCGGAGACAGCACATGGACTTCACAATGATAGTGCCTGTGCTTGGGTGAAAACTGCAAGTTTTTTTCTCGAGATTCTGGACTCACCACTATATTTATTAAGTTTGGTCCTTTTGTAGCTGGAAAGCCCATATGGCCATGACAATCGATGTAATTTGGCACTCAAATGCAGTAATGGGTTGGTGTGTGAGGGTGAGCTGCACATAATGGAGGCAAGAAAACTTGAGACCTGGACCTAAGTGATAAGGTGATCCTTCTAACAAAAGCCCTAAGCTGATAGTAACTTACCCGAGTCGTTCTATTGCTTCGGAACCAGATCCTAAGTCTTTTTGCTCCAGAAGGCATGGAATTGCGGTATCAGAGAACGAGCACGGCTGTCAAAGTTCACAAATCGCAACGTTCAAGTAACTATTGATGGTGTTTATTAGGAGTGCCTAGTAGGATCTTCCTCTTCCGTCCATGCCACAACTTTGGGGTATCATATTCTGGTCTCTTCATGCTTTCCACCTTGCGCTGGCACCAGTGTGTGATTTGCCGGTTTATTCGCGGCTCTCTGCCTCAGCCTGCTTCTGGATGTCGTGCTCAACACCACGCTGGCGGGTCTTGCCCTCAGCACGAAGCTCGTCGTAGTGGGCCTCCTGCTCCTTGTTGCCGATGAGGTTGGAGACGGCACCACCAATAGTACCCTGGGCACGGTCGCTGATGCCAGTACCGAGATCGCTGAGCTGACCCTTGGCCTCCTGGTTTCTACCCTCGAGATTCTGTTCATGGCCAGCCTTCTTCAGGGACTATCAATCATATTAGTAAATTAAGCATGACTAGAGTTATCAATCTTACCTCGCTGCCGATGATTCCACCAACAGCCTCCTTAGCGGAGCCAGCGGTCTGGTTCCAAGAACCCTCAGTGCGGTTGGGGTCATCTTTGGCGGCGGCACCGGAGCCAGAGAGGGTGACACCGGGGAGCTTGGCGGTAGCGTGGGACGCATCATGCTCGGCTTCGGCCTTCTGCTTCTTGAGGTCGCCAGCGGCCTGGTCGCTGGTGTTTCCAGTGAGACTGCCAATAGCACTCTGAACAGCACCGGAGGCGGAGTCGACGACGGACTTAAGAGTGGAAGGTTGGGGAGTATCAGACATGTTGATTGATTGATGGGGTTGGTAGGATTTGTGGTTTGTTTGTGTTTGTGTAGGATGGGGTTCTTGATAGTGTTTGGATTTCAAAGATGTTGATGAAGGAATCAAGTTGAGTCGAGAGGCGGGAGAGGAGAACGCTTTATAGTAATTTGAAGGAAGTCCATCACGAAGGAAGATATCTCATCAAGGCAACTACAGTGGTACAATGATGTCATTTTTGTCGAGAATTGCAGTGACGCGCCGCGCACAGGGAGGCACATAGGTAGAAGGAGCTGTTGGCGGGCAGGAGCTTAGGTGCCTACCTAGGAACTACCTAGGTAAGTATGACGTCAACAAAGGAAGGCAGCAGGTACTGTACATCCATAGATGGAACTCACCCACGAACGCCAGGAAGTCGCGATCCACGTTTCGGAGTGGTTGAGTAACGTGATAATATTGGATCAACCCCATCACTTGATGTCGGCTGTTTGTGCAGGAGTGTCGAGATCGAGATTCGAAGCAATGGCCATCTTACACGCCCTCTCTCAGCATGCACAAGTGCTGTTTAGCACGCATGTGATTATCAACATTCATCAAGCCAGACCCGTATCAACTGTCACTTTGTCAAATACTAAAATTCGTTGAACATCACGTCACATATGGTACCATTTTAGAATATAAAACGTGGTCGGCATGCGCAATAATGAATGGTCGTGTCTCATTCTGTGCGACTCTAGCCTTGAACTCAAGCCAAACTCAACTCCGATTGTTTGTTTCATTTCCAACAGGCAAAGCACGTTCCCGGTGCTTAATGTGAATGAGAGGCGCCTGTTATCGTCCTTTGATCCATCCCATAATTTGCAACCCCCTTGACCAATTGCTCCCTATTTTCGTCCTCAGATGTAAAAGAAAGAGGTATCTCTGATATTACAGTATGCTATACAGACACAACTGAGCCTCGCTTCAGTCGGCCATCTTCATTAACGTCCTTAATTCATCCAGAGTGACTAAGACTGAGCATGGAACTCTAGGTGAACGGGTAATCATCATCATCACAGCTTGCTTAGTGCTGGCTCCACTGAATGGTATTCAAATCGATGCCCTCCTGGACGAGCTCCCACAGAGGGCTCAGCTCTCGGAGGAAAGTGACACGTTCCTGTACTGCCTTGAGAACATAGTCAATCTCAGCTTCAGTGGTAAAGCGGCCAATGCCGAATCGGATACTGCTGTGAGCGCTCTCGTCACTGTTGCCAAGCGCGCGCAGAACGTAGCTAGGCTCCAGTGAGGCCGAGGTACAAGCACTGCCCGAAGACAGAGCAATATCCTTGAGGGCCATCAGGAGAGACTCTCCCTCGACATAAGCAAAGGAAACGTTGACGCAACCGGGGTAGAAGGAGTCGGCAGCGCCGTTCTGTGTTGTGTGCTCCATAGACAAGAGGCCGTTGAGCAGGCGATCTGAAAGATATTTAATGCGCTTGGTGTCGTACTATAAATCGGTCAGTATCTAATGTACGTAGATGTGGGAATAAGACAAGATTGAAAGATATCGTAGATCAGACAGAAGCTTCGATCAACACGGCCGGCCTTGTCACGGGCCATTCAGAAAGCCATGCATGTGTAGAGCAGCTCATCATATGTACAGAGAGAGGGTTGAGAAAGTTATGAGCACTTACAGCCATCTCCTCCTTGGCGATGCGACAAGCCTCGCCAAAGCCGGCAACGAGGGAGGGAGCGAGAGTTCCACTTCGGAGACCTCGTTCCTGACCACCGCCGGTAATAAGAGGGTCCAGTCTGACCCTAGGTCGCCTTCGGACATAACAGGCCCCAATACCCTTGGGACCATAAATTTTATGCGAGGAAATTGACATCAAGTCAATGTTCATGGCGTTGACGTCGAGAGGAATCTTGCCCACAGCTTGGGCAGCGTCAGTATGGAAGAAGATCTTCTTCGATCGGCACAGCTTGCCGATTTGCTCAATAGGCTGGATCACACCAATCTCGTTGTTGACAGTCATGATACTGACGAGGGCAGTCTCGGGTCGGATAGCGGCCTCCAGATCCTCCATTCTGATGAGACCGTTGTTCTGAACAGGGAGATATGTGACCTCGAAGCCCTCATCCTGAAGATGGCGGCAGCTGTCGAGTACACACTTGTGCTCAGTCTGTGTTGTGATGATGTGCTTCTTCTTACCAGATCGACCAAAGAAGCGAGCGACGCCCTTGATACTCATGTTATTACTCTCGGTGGCACCGCTGGTGAAGATGATCTCCTTGGAATCAGCACCGATAAGCTTGGCGACGTGCTCACGCGCATCTTCTACAGCTTTCTCACTCTCCCATCCATAAGCATGTGTTCGCGAATGGGGGTTGCCATAGACGCCGACATAGAATGGCATCATTGCATCGAGAACTCGAGGATCGACGGGCGTTGTAGCCTGCATGTCGAGATAGATGGGGCGCTGGCCCTCATCCATAACTGCTGCTTGCTTCAGGACCTCTATTTGGGATGATTAGCCACAATATATTAAAAATCTCGCTCACTAGGCGGAGCGGATCAAGACGCACTTACCAGCCATTGGACTAACGCTAGCATTGGAAGGAGTATCAGGCGGAGGGATGTCAGCAAAGGCCTTCTTGTCGAGCTTGATAGCCGTCTCAACCTGAGCATTGTCCCTCTTGGTCTCCGATACATATCCACGTCGTGATGTGCGCCTCGCCACGACAGCTGCGCGAGCCATACCTCGCAGAGGAGCTACAGTAATGCGAGAGGCTGGGCTCAAGCCAACTCGGCCCGCCGAGCGCAGGGCGCATGAAGCGATATTGGAAGACATTATGAATTGAATGTCTGGCAGTTGCAAGGACGAAGAAACGTCAAGCTAAGCCAGTGGGCAGAAGAAGAGAAGAAGTGAATTTTGGTGGAGGAGGCGATGAGCTCCAGGTCCAAGATTTGTCATTAGCTTGTCGGCTCGGGGCCCTCGGTGATAAGCATCCGGCAGATTCGGCACGGCCATTGGTTGAAAAAGCCGGGGAGCGGCAGAAGGTGTGCTCTTTAGGTCTTAGGTTACGGCGGAGGAGAAGCCGAGACCGTTGTTGTGAGGAGAAGATGGAAGAGTCATTATGTCGTGGCGATATGTGAGCAGTAACGGGAGGCAATCAATGCAACGTTCTTTGCAGGGTCTTTCCAGGTATGGTCTGCTTCTCTACAGTAGGTAGGCATGCAGGCTGTCGGTTCGGTTCAGTTCAGAGCCTCAACATCAAGAACCCCAGCACACTCAGTCAGAACTTGTTCCTATTGCGGTCCTGGCGGAGTTTTCATTGAACCTTCAATTCACCGAACCCGATAGGCATCAGTGTATCATATTATCCTCTGCATGTGCCTCTCCGGGCATTGGCTTCCCATTCCCCAAGGCTGAACTAGGTACCTACTTGCAGTACTGTACCTACCTAGGTATGTAAAAGAATGGAAGGGCTTCAATTATGGCTCAGGTGCAACGCCTTCGACCCGACCTGTGGCCCGAATGAGAGATTGATCCCTGAAAGCTGTCAAGAGTGACGCAACGCCCATGACGCAGTGGACGCAGTGGCTATAATCCCCTTAGGTCACTCCTCTAAAATTCAAGCTCTGAATTAGCAGGTACTACATAACTGCTCCGGTCAACTTGGTGCTTTCAAAAGGTATATGGTTCAAGACAAAACCACATTACAAGAATCGGACTCACATCTAAGTACTTTGATATACTCCGTGCCCATTTTCCCTCAGTCCGATGCTACCTAGGTAGGCACTGAATAGTCCTTGAACTGCCGCCGTTGTCACCTCAGTTCCCCCCCATGTGCCCCTATTATTTCTTCAACCTCTGGATAGCCACAGAATCGGAAACCGGCAGGCTTGGCAGCGAGGCATAGGACGGGCTGGGCAGCAAAAAAGGCCCAGTCAGGGAACTTAAACCTGGGAGCTAAACTAAAACACAGCCACACAAGTGGACGTCACCGTTCCACGACTCACTCAGTCATGTTCTGGACTGTCCTGCCCTGTCATAATCGAGAGCTTCATAAGTTACCCTCTCGTCTAACTTTGGCGGCCTCGCGATCTGAGGGTTTTCGCGATACTGACTCACTCTTCTTCCACCCACCACCGACTCTACTCCTGGCATCACTCAATTAATCTTACAACTATCGCCGCGCTCTCGCCATGAGCTTCAAAGGCTTCCAGAAGAGCCTCACTCGGGTAAGCCGTGCCCCTCACTTGATGGTGCTTGGATTTCCAGCATGTCTCGCGCGGTTGAAGAGTCGAGACACGCCATCATGATGAGACATACGATCTCAAATACTGATATATATCTTGCTCTTAGGCCCCACAGCAGTTCAAGTCCAAATTCAACATCGGCGAGCATACCAAAGATGCTGTCTACATCGACGCCGAACGTCGTTTCCAGGAACTCGAGACTGAGACCAAGAAGCTCCACGATGAGTCCAAAAAGTACTTCGAGTCCATCAATGGCATGCTTTCCCATCAGATCGAGTTCAGCAAGGCCATGACCGAAGTCTACAAGCCCATCTCGGGTCGCATGTCAGACCCAGACTCAATGAAGATTGAGGGTAACCCCGAAGGCATCCGTGCTTGCGAAGAATACGAGGCTGTAGTCAAGGACCTGCAAGAGACGTTGGCACCGGAGTTGGAAATGATAGAATCTAGGATTATCCGTCCCGCTAACGAGTTGCTCGACGTCATCAAGGTGATACGCAAGACCGCCCTAAAGCGTGAACACAAGAGACTTGACTACGACCGACACCGCACAACCCTCAAGAAGCTGCAGGACAAGAAAGAGCGCACTGCCAAGGACGAAAAGGCAATGTGGAAGGCCGAAGGAGACGTCGAGCAAGCCACCCAGGACTTCAACTACTTCAACGACCTCCTTAAGGACGAGCTACCCAAGCTGTTCCAGCTCGAGCGCGAATTTATCCAGCCCCTCTTCCAATCGTTCTACTATATGCAGCTCAACATCTTCTACACACTCCATGAGAAGATGCAAAATTGCGACATCGGCTATTTCGATCTCACGCTCGACATTGAGGATGCTTTCCATGAGAAGCGCGGCGATATTCAAGAACAGGCCGAGGCACTGTCCATCTGTCGCTTCAAGACCACAGGTCGCCCGCGACCTGTGCGATACGGGGCCAAGCCTGCCCTCGAAGGCCCCAAGCAGCCCGCACTCCTTACACAGGGAGGCGAGGGTTCCAAACCGTCAAGCAGCACTGTGACGAGCCCTAAAATTGGTGGCTATCAACGCCCCGCCTCGACCGCCAACGAAGGTGCCGCTCCTCCGCCGTATACCCCCCCAACAGGCGCCAATGCAGGCCTGGCTGCCATCGCCGCTGGCAAGAAGAAGCCACCGCCTCCTAAGCCCAAGCCCAAACCCATGCGCCTCACCGCCCCGGGAGTTGAGACTGTAACGGCTCTTTACGATTACGCTGCGCAAGCCGAGGGCGATCTCAGTTTCCGAGCTGGTGACGTTATCGAGATTGTTACAAGGACACAGAACGAGAACGAATGGTGGAGTGGACGACTGCAAGGCAAGGAGGGACAGTTCCCAGGTGAGTACTGTTGGTTGTCGAGATCTCATCAGGTACTAACAGGGAACAGGCAATTATGTTCAGCTCAACAGCTGAGGAGCGTGATCGTTGCATTGGCCACGAAGGTGATCCAATCCGTGATAAGACTACCACTACTTGTATACCTGGACACGAAACAAAACGAAACAACCCACCAAAACTTGCTTACAATAGACATCCATAATTCAGAGAACAGCATCAGTCAAAGGTAGATATAGGGAAGGCCGAGGCGCATGGATGAAGCACAGGAGCTGAGACGTGAAGATGAAATAACAGTCCATGGTGTCAGCTCGATGTCCTGGAAACGAAATGTAAGGGCCCTTCGTTTCTGGAGATGCAAGGAGCCTCTGAAGCCAAGGAAGAAAGAAGATGGGGCATTTCTGGCGTTAATGGATAGGGCTTTTGCTGTCTGTAGAAGCAGATAATACAATACTACTATATTTTCAACCAATCCATGCACGATAGCCTCGTAGCTTCTAGTTATAGGCCATTGGAGGGGTCGGGCTTATACGGCTTGTACGGCTTGTATGAATAATACCTAGGCATTGATACACGTCGCCGGCCTCTTGGGGGAAGCATCTAGCCATGGATGTCAAGACACGCATGGTTTGATTGCTCTAAACTCGCGCAGCATACTCTAAAAGTTGTTAGTGAGGCATGGGTCTGCATGTATGTTAGTTAGTTACTGCATACATACATGTATGCTAGAGCCTGCTTTTGTCAAGGACTGAATCACGCGTAGCAGATTTTGACGAGGTTGAATGAGGCTCAAAAATGGGGTTGACCCCTCAGGGATCTCAACAGGGGGGCTACACCATCAAAACATGCGTGTCAGGACATGAAAGATGTCATGTAATTGGCCAATCCTGGAATATTGGCTGCATGGAATGGGCAATCAATACTCTCAGCAGGTACCACAGCCTGATTTCGCAGCTGAATACCAATCGCGCCACGAACAGCTGCTTCAGGGTAAAGTCATGATATTCATGAGAGTTGTTGAGCTGAGCTTGGAGCCAACCTAAGACTGGAGTACATATGTATATACTTACCTGTCGGGTTTGCCTCGCGTAGTGAGTGGCAGGCTTGTAGAATATCGACTGTACCTAGTTCTTAGAATTGAACCGCCGTACAACGCCAGCAGAGCCTCTTTTTTTTCACTTTCTAGAACTAGTTACACCATGTCCATCGATAGTACGACGAATAATCCAACTGCGCCGCGAGACTAACTGCTTAGTGCAACGACGGGTCAAGTCAATCTGTTGTGGCCTTGTCTCTTATACGTTATTGACAGGCTCTGAAGACACATGCGTAACCTGACTTTGACTCTACACCATCTCGATATCCTCGTGATGCCGATGACCTGCACATCGAGGTCAAGCTTTGGTCACCTTGACTTGAATAGAGAAAAAGAGAAGAAAACGAACAGCAATGGCACTATTCTCGAAAGATGTAGCACACGAGCTTAGACTCTTCTAAGCGGTCGTCAGCTAAAAAAAAAAAAAGAGCCTCATTCCCTGCGAAACTTGCTCTTGACCCAAACACCAACCAACCACGAATTTCCAATTCGCTATGATTGCCTCTTTTTTGACTAATCGAATTCGAGAGCAGAGACATGGGGCGTCCAAGAATTCGTTGGCATTCCTCTGAGCAGGGGTAGGCTCCTTGGACCCGTGATAAGGCTGTGAATCGCGACTCGGAACTCGAGGGCTCTTGCGGCTCTGCTCCCCTCTTCTCCTGTAATGAGGGACTTAACAACTACCGGGGCACTGCGAATAGCGTCGTATCCCGTATACATCTCGGTACATCTTGTCGCTTGTGAACATGAACACACGCCGCTCAACAGGATCTTGTCTCCTCGCTCTCTCCTCGCAGCATCGCCATGAGCATTCTCAAACTACCTGTCGAGATTGTTTCTCTTCTTGTTGAGTTGCTCAACGTTGAGGATGTGTTCAACTTGGCTCTGTCCTGCAAATCCTTGACCTACATTCTCTACGATAGACGAATGTGTCGTCTTGCACTCTTGGTTCGTTCCAGCCTCTTGTCTTTGGTGAGGTAGTCCCCGCTGACAACATCTCAGAAGGCACCGTATTCCGCAGAGGCTCAGGAGGCGCAGTCGACCAAGGACTTCCCAAGGTCATTCCGTAAGCTTGCTAAGCGGCGAAGAGCTGTCCAGGCAGCGGAACCATGGATGGTTGCTATAGTTGCCATGGCAGATCGTTTCATATATACGAATGGGCACTTGTGCTACACTGTTAATAGCAACCATCTCCGCGTCCTCAACACGCTCGACAAAAAGTTCACGTTTGAAAGGATAGTCGATGTTCCGCTACTTCTCAAGCTCGCAGTAAGAGACTACGACTGTCAAAGACCGCACACCTTTGAACCCCTTTACTACGCAGAGGGCGTCTTATCATGTCTTGCCACTCAAGTTCTCCAAGACTCAACCACCAGCAGTTGGCTTGTCATCTTCGAGCTCAGAGAATCTCCCACATGGGTTGTCGTACAAAGGCCGTGTTCAAGACACCCGCTATTTGTACGCAATGACAAGAATTATCTGTTCTGGGGTTCAAAATCACATGCCACGCTAGACGGTAGCTACAGATGGGGCATTCACTGCCTCAATCTCCAGACTCGCAAGTGGGCTGATTCACAGCTGTTTCTATGGGATCTTGACGGGGAGAGTATAGGGTCTGACGTCTGCTTTGAAATAATCGATGGTCAGTTTTACTGTGTTTCGAACACGTTCAGAACAGAAGCCGATGATGGAATGCGCAATAACTTCTACCAAGTTGTGAGGTTCCCCGTGGACAATGCGGTCCACGAAAGTTGCGAGAAGCCTCCCATGCGCAACCTATGGCGTCTTCATGACTCAGAGGGCGCAGTAGACGAGCGGTGGACTTCGCTGCAGCTCACTAAAGACGAGAAAACAGGGAACCTCTTCATTGTCGAGACTCGAAAGGAGTGGTTCCCGGGAAATGCAGGCAGCCAGAGGACGTGCTACAAAAAGGAGCTTCACTTTGATAAACAAGAAGAAGCCCCTCAGCCAGAGCCTTCTCTGCCCACTCCGCCAGAGTCGACCGTGGACAGCCTCGAAGACGATGAATGGATCAGTGAGAACCATATTGAAGAACGATCGAGTGAGACGATCCACATTGGTGACGGCCCATCTGATGCCAAAACATACACCCTCCAAGAATGCTTTGTGCGTTCATACAACCCATCGTGCGATGCTTTCATCGACCTTGTTTCTGAGGCTTACAGTCCTGACTCGATGATGCAGCTCAGAGTACAGTCCAAGAAACGAGAACCGTCAGTCAATATATGGCCACGAGACCAAGAAACAGGCCACTATCATAATGACTCGGCTCAGCTCCAAGGCGTTGTCAACCCCGTCCAGCCCATTCAAGGGATCGAATGGTCTATGGATGAGCGAATCTTGGTGTATTCACCAACTCATATGGCTTACGGACAATTGAGGCCCATCGTCCTCATTTCGTTCGACCCAGAATATGTTCTTAATGGCTTTCCGAATTATGCAACACAGACTCAAGGCGCAGATGGCCATCTCGATGCCTCTGACCATCTGGAAACAAGCAGCGGACAGAGAGGCATACTATGGTCATCAAACCAGGATTTTGGTGAGTCTGCATCGCCAGGAAAGGGTGATCGCAACGCATTTGCCAACTTTGTGAGGTCGCGCCCCTCGCTTTACCAGACGATGAGTATGGGAAACGGGAATGCACATGGTTTCGATCTCTCATATCCATGCCCTTGGCGATGAATTCGTGTGCGTGTGTGCGTGTATGTGTGTGGAAGAGGCCTCAGTTCTGTTGCGTGACCTTGAGGCCTTCCATAGCCCGGTCTGTCAGGGATCGCCTTGGAGCAACACATTTCTACAAATATGAGATGCTATAGTCAGTGATAATAGAACCTCACGGGATTATACATGAAGCCACAGTGATGCAGTGAATTCTCGGCAAGAAAACAAGACGGCACAAGACAATCATGTCATATGCAGGCGATTCGTTCATAAATGTATATATGTAAATCTTGTGTACACACCCAGTTTCATGGAGAGGCGGGTTCAGGCAACGCAACCTCATATGCTAGGCCCAGGTACAAACAATGCCAGCCAGCTTGAGTGACACGGCAGCTCACTAAAGACTCAGGATTGACGTATGAGCTCTTCTGACAGTTTCATGCAACCCTTTTACAAGTCATTGGGAGCGTTAGAACGAAGAGCCTCAGCCTCCCGTCTGATGGATGGTTCGCCTGAAGCCAACCCCCAGCCTTGACAAGGCGACTGCGTCCGTCAATGCCGCGAAGCTAGATCCGACTTTGTCACTTGACATATGATTGTAAATTCCAATGTGATGGGTAACTACCGAGGTAGCTTAGTGGCCAGTAATTTCTACCAGAGCTTGAACTGTAGAGATCCTAGCTCGACTCTAACCACACACACATCTTCCGCTTTCAAATCTACGAATCGTAAAGATGAGGCAAGCAAAATGAGGGACATCGCAACACTATATGCCAGCCAAGTCGTCGCAGTGTATTCCTCGTTCGGTCTATGTCACAACATACGCAAATGTCGACTTGGGGCGGTCGACTCAGCTGTCTTTCGGTTATGCTTATGGGAGCTAGCACACTCCGAGGGTTCTAGGATAAGATACGTCATATCATGGTTCATCATCGTCTGGTATTAACAGATACTTGTTGTGACTGTAACTTCGAAATTGAGGGTTGATAGTGTAATACATGCTTCGAATATGTGTAGACACGTCCCGTAGAGTCAAAAGTGCCAGAATTTGAAGCGTATTCACCCCATACATCTTCTTTGTACATGTTCACCCTCACCAGAGAAACCCCATGCAGTCTCTCTTCTGCGCGTCGACCGACAACAAGACACGAAAACCATTCCAGAGACATACAGAAGACACATCAAAATGCATGCTGATGCCCCTATGACAAGAATGAAAAGGCCAAACTAAAGATCCGCCCATGGACGGTATGAACCGCGATTTGGACCCAGGTCCTGAGACTCCAGATCCCAATTCGACATCCAGTAATAAAGATTAAGAAGTACATGAACTCATGAGCGTATAGATCCTCGTCTAGAACATCCCCCCCACCCCCGCAAAAAGTGACGGCAAAAGAATAAATCAGGTCGTAAGCATAGACAACATGTGTTGTCATGGATTACTTCTTTCGGCGACTAAACATCTTCGATAGACTACTGCTGCTCTCCTCCTTGGGAGGTGGAGGGGCCATCACAGGCTCTGGCGGAGGCTCTGAAGTGCGCAGGAACGCTGCCAAATCCGAGGTACGTGAAACGTTCGATACTGCATCTCGAGGCTCAAACTTCTTCATGGGAACACGGCGTCCAGAGGAAACTGATGAGGCAGGCTGTGAAGGGCGAGATGAGTTCTCACCAGTGGGCATCCCATATTTGTCATATCCCGATGGGACGTTGACCTGGATGGGAATATAATTCCTGAAACCAGCACGGCTACTAAGAGATCGAGTGTCGTTGCCTTGGGGTGATACAGGTGCAGTGTTGGAGTTATTGCTCTCCTTGCGAGTGAATCTCCCAATCAGGCTGGGTGCACTCGCTTTCTTCTTTGGTAGTTTTTGTGAGATCGATGTCGTGACAGGCTCCGGTGGAGGCTCATAGTTCATGAGAAACTCCGCCAAGCTCTCCTCCTTCTTAGCAGGAGGCTTTGGCGTTGCAAGCAAGACTTCGTCATCCTCGTCGTCGCTAAAGTCAATGGCGTAGGGGTCCTTGACACGTCGAGTCTTGCGTTTAGGCATCATATCATCTTCATCAAACATCTTACTCGTTGGAGCAGGCTGTCCTTTGTTCTTCAAAAGGGCCGTGTTGGAGTTAATAGATGAGTGAATCGAAGGCATTGATGACTCGGTGCCATGAGTCGAAGCCTGGCTGTATCGGATATCGGGAATGTTGGCGTCTACGGCCTTACCACCTGCTGGTTCTTCAGCACCGGTTGTATCCCAAGGTGCGATATTGTGAGGAATACGGTTGCTATTTGCGCCTGGGGGTCCCTGTCGGATAAAGTCGATTAGATCCGAGCTACCACTACGGGACTCGACCACAGCATCACGGGGCATATATCGATTTCGATTGCTTGCCGATGAAACACGACGACTATCGAGGCTGGTCTTGCCGGGGGTATTTGGGCTGCTCACATTTCGAAGTTGCATAGGACGGCTGTCTCCTGCGGGACCAGTAGATTTGATAAATTCTGCAAAATCCGCAGTAGATTCGCTGGGAACCCGAGCGTCTCTTGGGGCAGCAGACATACGTGGTCTGTTCGGGTTAGGAGAAGGCAATGGCTTCATTCTATCGTCACCAACCCGGTGATGGGGAGATGCCCTCTTCATGTCGGTTGCCGCAGAAGAAGACCTGGAACGGTTGTGAGCACGAGTGTCATCGTTCTTGATGGATCCCTTAAACACCGAATTGTCAAGTGACTGCTTGTGCTATCGTCATCGTTAGATCCGTTCCCTTTCGGCAATGCGTATTTTACTCACATCCATGTTGCGCATATTCTCAGGCGTCAGCGTATATGTGATGGTTTGGTTGCTCTGGATAAGCTCTTCAAAGTTACGGGCCATGGCTGAACGGCTTCCATTGTCCTCGGAAGTTCGAACAGCTTTAAGTCGACTTGTACCTGAGGAGGCTGATGAGCCTGAAGTGTGAGTAGGCCGAGGGGTCTGCGCGTTGCCTCCATCCTCGTCCGAGTCCCTTGTCCCTGATCGCTCTATGGATACCATGCCAATACTGTGAGTGGGAGAAGTAGGTACCTTGTCATTTCGTGCAGCATGTCGGTTTGAGTAGCCTGCCGGCTTTCGTAAAACTTCAGCAGACTTCTCGGGGACGGTTTCAGAGGTGCTTGTAGGGCGCGTGGATACCACCTTGGTACTGGATGAAGATTGTTGAAGAACAGGTGAGTGATGTGAAGATCCAACCATAGTTTGAGGTCGTTTGGCCTCGGTGGGAGAGGCAGCCTCTGGAACTGTTGGCGTGGAAGGCTGATAAGCAATATACTTGTGAGGCCTCTGCTCTCTGGTTCTATTGCGATCCATCTCCTCATCAGATTCAGAGATTGTTGCAGCACCTGGCACAGAACCTCGCATGGCATCAACTGGAGAGCGACTTTTTGGACCTGGGCGAGTTGAGGTTGCAGGGGAGTTCTGAGTCTGCGCATCAACTGCGCTGACACCATTGGAGAGACCACTACTTGGAGGTATGGTTAGACTCGCCCGACGGATACGGTCCGCAGCATCAGCTGAGGGTGAGCGCGACCCGCTGGGGCTCTTGGGACCAGCTACATCGATGATGCGCGCTGAGTGCACGCTTGATGATCTCCTTAGTGGGAACGGACCACCAGTATCAGACAGGGCCGGCGAAGAGCTGCCAGCTACTGACACTCGGGCTGATGTCAGGATCTCTGCCTTCTCGTAAGTCGGATCCTCGTCTGCGATCTCCTGTCTTGACTGAATGCGGCTTGTTATAATCTTAGACAGCCGCTTGCTCTTGGGAGCCACTGGCTCCGGAACAAGCTCGTCTTTAGGCTTGCTTCCATCTATCTCCTTAACATCCCGGGTTTCCTCGCTGCTGGTTTGCTCGGTCTTGGCTTCTTCGACAGGCTCTTGTTTTTCCTCAACGACACTAGCCTTGACCAGTACAGCATCCTTCTCCTTCGATCGCTTAGCAGCAGGACGATATGGTGATGCGCCGGGTGTTGGAAGAGAGTTTGAACGCTTGCGACCAGCGAAGTCGGGAGTATTGGGTTGCGACAAGGTTGGGGTAGGAAGGCCTTGAATAATTCCCAGGGGCAGGATCAACAAACTCTTAGGTCGGCGCCCTCCAACTTCCTCCTCTGCCTCCAATCCCTCGTCTTCATCATCGCTATTGTAGGCCAGACCAGGGATCTCGATTTCATCCACATCATTACTTCCAATAGGAAGCGCGACTTGAGCTGGATCAACAGCTTCAGCTTGTGCCTCCGCTTCTGCATCACGGGTTGGGACCCGACTTAAAACGGGCGAATCAGTGAACACACTGTCTTGTCTCAAATGGCCATTAGACGCCCTTGAAAAGGGGCGGCTATTTAGATCGATCACAGGTGACCGTATCCGCTTCTTCCAGCCCCTCCACAATCGCCCGAGTGTTCGGTCAAGAGCCACCCTCTCCATGTCTTGCTCTTCGACTACAATGCGGTCGGCGACATCGACTGGGTTTCGGGTCCCTTCATTGATCTCCTTCTGGTATTTAGCCCGCAATCTGTGGTATGCGGCTTGTCCCGCGACAGTAAGGGTGAGCTCGCCCATGTACTCCAGAACAGAGGTCAGGAAGATTGCAACAGCTGGTGAAATGACGTCGGAGACAGACTCGTGGGCACCTAGCTCGAGATTCTCCTGTTCCATGTAGAGGTCCTCGTCTTCCTCTTCCATATCGCCTAGGGAAGAGTAGACCATGCACCTAAGACGGGTACGCTTCCAAACCAATTCCAGGTCCCAGTCACGCGCCTTGTCGCCAGTTGGCGGCACATAATCTTCCTCATCACCGTCACCCAAGTATTCACGTAACTCCTCATCGGCATTGTTGACGGCATCTTTCGCAAGCTTAGGTTTTAACACCTCCGAAACGGCAGGTCGTAAGTTGGCCAGAGTAGTAGCTTGGGATTTGGAGAGGAAGTTGAAAAGCAGCTGATCAAGAAAATTGTTGACAAGCTGTAGCGCTTCTCCCGAGACGAGCGCAGGGTCGCTGGCTGGCTCAATACCGTGCTGATCGTACCAGGTATCAGCATGACTATCGTGGTCGTTTGTAACGATCTGAGAAGCGGCCGAAGCAGCGATGAAGGCCGCTGAGGGTGATACAGCGAGTGGCGGCGACATGAGGCTGTGGGCAATTGTTGAAGGTCGATCGCTAGAGATACTCTGGGTCCTAGATCTCACGTCGCGGGGAGAGATGATGCCGGAGGTAGGCCGCGACATGGCCAGGTCGCCGTGTGAGGTCGCCATGGCTGCGATCTATATATATCGGGGGTAGACCTGCAAAGGTCTCCCAAACAATGCGTCGGGGACAGGGAAGTGGTCGCCGACCGGAAGTTTCGTTTGCCTTGTACGAGGTGAGCCGAAATAAACTCGGACGGGCACAGAATTAGGATTGTGGCCCCGGCTCTTGTTCTGTTCTGCCAACGCGCGAAATGTCGAGGAGCGCAATTCGAGGTGGCTGAACGGCAGTGTACTTGGTCGATGAGTGAACCTGATTTCTGTTAATTGACAGCTGCAATGGTATTGCAATCTGAAGTACGGAACTAGGCGGGAAGTAGGGACGGAGAGTTGCTTTTTGTGTAACACAAGTCGCAGGTTGTACAACGAGTCGACCACTGACGAGACAATAGCTGACGGACACGGGTGAGCCAGGCGTCGCGAGCCGACTGACAGCACCAATTCAATTGCAGTTCGACAGCAGAAACCTTGACTGTGCCTTGGGAAATGAGGAATGGGTGTAATAATAGACATACCTTGCAGTATAGCAGGAAGACCAGTGGCGATGCCAGGTGGGTGGATTATCGCAATGTCGCAAAAGCAAGCAATGTCAAAAAGTAGTCCACGAGGGACTGTCCAAAGTTTGAAAGATAAACAAAAGAGAGGTTGAAGTCGAGGTGAGAAAGGAAAAAAAGGTAGGTTGGAGTAACGAGGCGTGCCGATCAGGTCTCGGTCCTCCTCTCCTGTCCTGTCCTGTTTGCTCAGTAGATTTGATTTGAGTTGAGTTCAGGTCAGGTCAGGCCAGGTCAAAGTCGCGGATTTGGCTGCTGCTAAGGGTCTCGTTCAGCCGGCGGATTGTAATTATATGCAGCCCCTGGACCCAGAACAGGCAAGACTGGGGACGGACTGGAAGGCTTCTGTTCTGGCTCTGGCGTTAGAGATTCGGCAAGGTGAGCCAGGTAGACCTTGTTCCGGGGACGGGACCCTGAGGTACAGGATCGACAATATAAGGTAGCGCTATGGTGAAGGTACTGCTAGGACACTCACTGTCGTCTCTGCTGTCGCGGTGCTGCACGCTGTATCAGAGGTCGCAGCGCAGCAACTGCCTACTGGAGTAATAGGATTTGCGACCAAGTCTCGAAAGGGTCTAGCCCCCTCGGGCAGATTGATGATGGTGAATGAATGTGGATATGGATGCCGATGGGATGTTTCCACAGAAGCGGCCGGGGTGGACGGGGCTGGGATGGCAGCTGGAGGTTAGGCTGCTACTGGACAGAGAGTCTGGACGCAACTCCACTATATCCACCGTTCCTGGACAAGCGGACAAGGGCCCTGCCAGTATCGCAAGGGTTTGAGTCAGGGACTCTTCTTTTTTTGAGGGTCGACGGAGCTGGAGCGGAGTCGGGATTTGATTGGGATAGGGGTTGTGATGGTGTTCTTCAGGAGTTCGCTGGGTTCGCTATGTATCGTGTCGTGCATTGGATTAATTAACGTTGCGTGGAAGAGTTACTAGAAGTCGCCTAGAACACACTGTGCCACTGCGATTAATGGGTCGACGGACACGGATGGAATGAATGAAAGGTATGGCCAGCCTCTCTTTACCTACTCACATCATCACATACATGGGCTGTGGCCAAAACCTCCTTTGATCGTGATATCTTCAAGCCTAGTCAGGTTCATAGCTTCTCCGCGATATTCATTACTAGCATGCGGCTAGCTTCTAAGCCTCCTCGTGGTTGCTCGGCCCCCTCTGGGGGACATATTAAACGACCAGAAATGCACCAAAATTCGCTGGTGTTCCACCCGTCGAGGGGTCGTTTTTTATTTCCTCCCCTAGCTCGGCAAGACCGTCTTTCTGCGGTTCCAGGGCTCCTCTTATCATGACTAGTATAGGCCATCGTCCATCGTGGAACAGTAGCTTGGATTTTGTTATTGGGTTGGGTCAAAATACCTAATTACCTGCATGCGCTTCCATGACAGAAATGCCAACGTTAGCGGCCAGATACTGTTGGCCGATATCTTGAAGCTGCAAGGGCCTGCTTTGAAGAATGAGCGAACCGTGCGAGTGAGTATAATAAGAGTCTAATGTTCTTGATTTCTGTATGGGATTGTCAGGCACTTTTCGTATTGCTGCTGCCAGGCTTCTATGATACATATGCCAGACTGTGCTCTCTACTATAGTCTGTTCCCATTATAGCTACCGGCACAGTCACAGATAACCTTGCTCGCCTGCCTGCTTGCTTTTAGCCGTTGAAACACATGAACGTCTTTATCGTCCCAGATTGCTTCTTTCGAGACTCTGTTTCGCTGAGACGTGGATATATGTTACATCGGATCTGTTTCATATAACCATGCCATAAAACTCAGTCGTAATTGACTTGTTACATGTCATTTGCCGAATAGAAACAGCAAATATCATTATCACCATCCCAAAATTACACACATACACGGCCTCGCACGGACAGACTCAGCTTTTGTCATTATCAGCAACGTTAGAGACAGAAAAAGAGACCCGTGTGTTGTTAGACGAGCCAGGCCAGGCCAGGCCAAAGACAAGACCACTTAATCATCCCTGTCCAGACTAATAGCTACATATGGCGTAGGTGTGGCAGCCACCACAAATCAGATGCTTGATGCTTTGGTCCGCGAACTGAGAAAGCTCCACAAGCCACGCGGGTCAATGGAATGCTGGCGCTGGCGCTGGCTCTTTTGTTCTACTCGGGATATCACAATGGATCGTGAACGAATCAAGCATGGGACCTACCATCCAAGTCGCTCTCGTCTCAGGAGGTAACTTTCCTCCGAGGCGAGATAACGACATTACCCATGATCCATTGTGTGAACCAGTTAATCCGTACAATGATCAGCAGTCTATGCTCTCCACGTGTTTCGTAGCTGATCGACACTACTGTATGTACGATCATGATGAACCAGTACAGATTGTGACTGGATATCCATCCGTCAATGATCCATGAGTGATTCCAGTAATAAACCACCTGGGCCACCTAGACCCATCAGATCCTCTCCTGATAAAATCAAACGAGTTAGTTGCATAGTATTCCCCTGGCCCGAACGAGCAGTTGCGATAAACGTGGACGATGACCATGTTAGTGGTTATTACACTCACAATTCAAGACTCAATTCTCAGGGCCAGCTTCTGTCCATCCACTCACTTCACTTCACTTCAGCTCAGCTCAGCTCGACACCAACCCAATAAGAATGCCCTCCGCTACGTGTGACCGTGCGGGATGGCCCAGGAAATTATCCAAAGTCGCTTCCCGTCATGGTATCACTACACCCAATACCACACCACACTGGAAGGGCAACTTGCAGGTCCGACTGTAACCTGTCAACAACAGCAACAAAATATATAGACTTAGAACGTTCAAGATCCCATCTCTGTAAAGTTTACCGGATAAGAGCTACCTCTCGCCTCAGGTATAGACGCTATCATAAAGTCAAAATCGGGCCCGAACCAACGGGACAGGTCTCGGAGCCCCGGATCCATCAGGTTGGCTGGCTGTCACATTTTGCCCCTCCAAAAGGCTGACTAGCATTAAGACGAGATGCTGGTCAGTCTGCGATCCTACAGTATGTAACATACACTGGCTAATAATCTGCGTGACAGCAACAGAAAAAGGTCGGACATTTTCCTACGTGCCGGGACTGAGCGGAGAAGAGGGCCGTACAATGGCTCCCGGGTCCACAGTATAGGTGCGACAGAGACAATGAAAAAAGAGGATCGACGTCAACAAAGAAACCTAACAAGCCTGGTGCTTGCAAATGTTTTAGACATTGCCCATCTCGAGGCTCACTTAGTCACTCTCCGGTCTGTCTCAGTGCGCTAAATTCATCCCCTGCAGCTTGTCAGCTCAAGTTATCCAGCCACTTTTTTGTATAAGGCGGGCTACGTTCTCAATTGGCGTCTTGAGGGTACCGTCGGAATATGGATCCAATCTCGACGAGATGAGTACTGTAGTCTACGCGTTGCTGCAGAACACCAGGTCCCATGTACTTCGTTTGGCTGCTTGCTGGAGCGACAAGAGTACGGTTCAGGCATATCATTACTTGCTGTTACTCAGTCCCTTTCTCACGGCTCAACTTCAGTCAACGGGTTATGCAGCGGACAACACAACAAATACTCATCAATGCGCATCGTCTCTCCTTTGTCATATATTTCTTTAGCATATTCTTTGAGTATTAGCGATCTAATCCTAGGTCACCTTGTGGCTACAGCCCAGTCTGCCCGTACCCCAGGAACAAAGCTTAGACGAAACGCCTTGACATCACCATCTCCATCTCCATGTCTGCTTGATTTAAAAAACCAGGTGGCTCTTCGAGCTCGGCCCGAAGTCTAGTCATCGTTCCCGGCGCTTCAGGCAATAGCCTACCCTCTCCCCGGGACATGTCCATGCGTCGATGTTTGCTCAACCGCCTGCTCTGCCAGTGGGTGCTAATTACAGCAGCATGAGCCTGGCGCCTCATGCGCGTTGCCTTGTGTTGTGAGCTGATATAAGGATGATCTGCAATGAGGCTGCGTCCTTTGAGTTGTGGTGTTGGGAATCGGTTATAAATAGGCAATATCATGCCGATCACGATCCTAGAAAGACCAGAGATCTAGCTGTGGCTCAATGATACATGGCACGTGTTGCAGTGGGACGAAAGTCCCGACAACACGGTCTATATTTGTGCTCTGATTCTGGTTACTCGAACTGGGCTCGAGATATCTATTTGACCAATGGTGGGCTCGATGCCCCAAGTGATGTGGCATAGCCAGTCCATTGCTTCTTCAAAGCTGAAGAGTGAGGCTTTCTTTCGGGTACCACCAACACACGCTATCCCGTGACATGTTCCTCAGAGGTATATGGTCGAGCCCAATGGTTATCGATTCGCGTTCAGCCATGCAAGTGATCAGTCTCCTTGGCATGAAGCTGGCTGTTGCTGAATCCAGAGTTTGCCTGATCCGCTGCAAGTCGCCGAAAGAGCTTGGTCAAGAAGACAAGTCACCTCTGCTCTCACTGCTACAACAGCAACTAGTATCACTTCGATACTTCAAGCGCCGAGGCCGATGTAATGGCTGCGGTATGGGTTGCGCTTTGGAAGCCCTCCAAGCGTTCCTGTCGTATTCATTAGAGAGTGCGAGCACTGAAGGGGGTATCACAACTTTACCTTTAATATTTCCATACCTACATAAGCGACATACTTCCTTTTCTAGACTGACACCTTCGATGATGGTTTCGGGGCAGGTGGCCATCAGCTCGCCGCGGATGCAGAGCTCAACGATTCGGCTGCTGAGTCGGCAGCACTCCTTGCATTGGACGTTCTCTCCTCGACACATAACTATATGAACATTGAGTTTCGATCCCTCAGGACACTGGGCTCTTGAAGGGGCACATACTCACTGGGATAGTGTTGTGGTGGTGGTAAAGGAGTGGCAGGACAATTACACGGCTATAATGATAATGCTTGCAGTGAGGCAAGTCGCGATCAACGCAAATATATAGGTATCGAAGAAGTGAATGTTCTTTCCAGTAAATCCAGTGCACTGTCTTATCGGATTCACCTGTCGAACAACCAGTCTTCGAGTACCGTCGTCTTGAGGCCTACTCTTTGGAGAATGGTTAGAGCTACTTGTTCACCAAAGCGAACAACAGAACAACATGTTTAATACGTCTTGACGGGACGTTATTGTGTGCCTACGTATATTGTTCAGTGTTTCTATTTTCATACTGTTTCAGTCTCTAGTGGCATTTGGTGGTCCCCGAATTTCTTTGTTCAAAATGAAGACAAGGGAATGAAATCATGAACAACCATGGTCTCATCCAAGTCGATCACAAGTTGTAGAAACAAAGAAGTCTCATTACATGATCCACTAGGTTTCTTCAAGGTGTTCGGAGTTCGTCGTGTTTAGCTACCGCTGAGTTACTGTAGACTCCATCCGCGATGCTAACAGGCACCAGACAAATAATAGAATGGTGATGAGACAATACTTGTGATCTACACATGACTCCGCTCAAATATTTCATATAGCTACTTATTTGGGTAACCGCTTCGTCAGGCCCCGGTGATTGTTCCTCGCCAGTAACAATCTCGGCTTCACAACTCGTGCCACTGAATTTGCGAGACCGATTTGTATATCAACAAAAGGATAAACTTGCGAAACATGACAGAAATCATTGAAACACGGATTGCTTGAATCATTATCCATTATCTAGTCTTGGTTCTTAGCCAGTTTATTGCTAATTCTGCATGAAAGAAAGGGGCATAGATGCCGACTTGGGTATCAAGGTGGATGTGATATTCAGCTCCAATATGATTTTCTTCAGCGGGAACCTCTGGGATGATTATGTCCGTGCTTGAAAGTGAAAGCACATTCCTAGATGTTTCGTGGCGACTGTAACATCCTGCCACTGGCAAAGGGTGTCAAGTTTGCGCTCATGGCAACTCTTATTGTGCCTATTGAAAGATGGCTATTAAGCAAACAATTAAGCAAATAATAGGTTTATGGCCACAAGATCTCAACCGTAGCAAGTTTTTTCTTCTTCTTCTTCTTCTTCTTCTTCTTCTTCTTCTTCTTCTTCTTCTTCTTCTTCTTCTTCTTTCATGCTGGAATATTTCTCCCAACATCACACAAGTCAATTAATTAACTGTCAAGTCATTCCTTTCTCTGACAAACAATGTGGTCTCGCCCCTACGCTATGCCGAGGGACTACCTACTCCCTTTTCTCTCAGCTAGCCTCTTCGTCATACAACTTGGTCTTTCGGTAAGTGACCTACCGTCCATCAAGCTCATGCAAGATATTGTATGTGAGCATGTCCATCGAGTCGATAGCCCTGAGCTTCTTCCAGAAGAGAAATGTCGGGATGAGCCGGTCCAGCAACGACTTAACTTCATCATGATGAGGAGGCAAATATCCGCCACTATTTCGGGTATGTTTCCATCACATTTCATATATTTACTTGTTAGGGTTGTTTGTAAGACTTACGACAAAACTGCAGCTACCCTGGTTGCGTTCCCCTTGGGTGTTCTCTCAGATCGAATCGGCCGACTTCCTGTACTGGTTGCAAGTATCTTCCGCATGATACTCTCAGAGTCATACGCCATGCTCGTGTGCTGGAAATCAGACATGATCCCACTCGAAGCAATTTGGTGTGTCGGTGTCGCACTTCTCTTTGGTGGAGGTCGAAGCGTTGCTGAGGCCATGGTATTTGCTATCATTGCGGACACGGTACCCGAATCCAAGAGGCAAGCTTGAATTCAGAGGGTGAGATAAACCAATTTGCTGACGAGCCTTCCTAGATCATCGTGGTTTCAGTGGGTTGTGGCCTCTGTACTTGCTGCTCAGCTCGTAGGCCCTATGCTATCAGGAGAGGCTGGTTCGGTCGTCTGTATGGATGCCACTATTCTTGTCCTTGGGCTTGGTACTCGGAGGCGGCATCATCCTAGTGAGCTTGACACCAGAGACACTCAAACTAAAGCAGCCTCGAGAGGAGGTAAGCGTTGGGCCGTATGACTATTGCCTAGAGTCGAACATGTTGAGCCTGGAGCCTCCCAAGAGAACATCCGTCATGGTCACTTTCAAATCGATGTTCTCTAGGCCTCTCCTCTGGCTTATCCCTGGAGTTGTCATGACAATACCAGTAGCAACAGTGCAGACTGATATCGCCATTCGCCTAATGCCCATACAGTTCAACTGGTCACTCAACCGTTCTATACTTATTGTATCTTTGCGAAGCTTGGTCACACTTCTCACACTATGCATACTGCTACCCGTCATCACATGTTTCTGGAGCAAACTCACACGTTCGTCAACTCATCGCAGATGCTCAATTCTAGCTCGCGCGAGCTCGTTGCTATTCTTAGCTGGCTGCCTCTGCATGATGATGGTAACAAAGGAAGCCTTCATCATTGCAGGCCTAGCCGCGTCGGCACTGGGCTCGGGTCTACCTACGCTCTGCCGCGCCATGTTAGTTGGGATGACAGGGGAGGAGAGAGCCGGGATGCTATTCGGGCTGCTGGCGGTCTGTGAGATCCTCGGTTTTCTCGCTTGTGAGACAAGCATGGGGGCGTTGTTTGGGGTTGGGCTGAAGACGTGGTTGGGGGTGCCATTTTGTCTGGGAACAGCAGCTTCTCTTATCATCAGTCTAACCACATGGCTGGTCCCCATGAAGCTATTAAACACTGGAGATAGCTGATCATTTACGGATACTATATCATTGATTCGATGTTGGCCGGCATACGTTGTCTGGAGTTGGCGACTGACTTGGGACCTTTGGATAATTTACCATAGTTCAATTACCCTGAAGCATCGCCATTACTAACAGATTCCGACATTATTAACGTTACACATAAATACACAGTAGCTTCTCCACGGCAGCCGCTTTGAAACTCTATACTCGAAGAGATCATTCTCAAATTGGAAGGTGAATTATCCATGCCGTCCGTCTTATCATTACACGACGTTGCTGTCGCAGTGTTTGCCTGTGACACCATTCGCAAACGATGATGGGAGATCGGCGTGAAAGAAACCAGTTTTGAAGGTTCCAGGGACTTGTAAGTGAGACAAATCTAGGCCTCAATGTCGGAAATATTATCTTACTCAACATACATAAGCACCGGAATAGACCATTGCCAGTACACCCTGATCTCACCGTAGGTATGCAAAGATGGACCAACAAGAACAGCTCGAATATCTGCAAGTCTCGGATTCTCACATTTTTCTTTTGCCATGTCAAGGCCCATCAAGAGTTACATAGTGAAAAGTCAAAATTGATTGGGCTTGGCTTAGATCAAATGCCCCGTCAAAGAATCAGCAGATCAGAGGTAGATGAGACACGGGAATGCAAGGGTATATGCAATAGTACCCAATTATGTTATGTTATGCAACTCTGCCGTGTGTCAACTGTGGCAGATTTCGCCAAATTCCATTCGACCTTGACTTGGCTGGCTCTGTTCAACCTCGATTACTCTGAGGCTCTTACTTCCGAGCTCCGAGAGTTGTGTATCTCGTAGAGAGACGACGTATAAGAACGGCCATCACGTCATATCGCCGACTTGTCAGATGATAGACTTATCTGTAACAACACCAGGTACACTCAACTGAGCAATTTATAAAGACTCTTCTGTACTCAGCCAGAGACTTGAAGCTACACCAAGTACCAGATCTATCTCCCTCCCTCCCCCTCCCCCCCTCTCTCAGAAAATACAGTGAGATGGCGGCCCTAAAAATCGAGACAGAAGAAGCTCTTTGGCGGGTCATTCATACAACACCCATTATTGATCATCATGCCCACCCTCTTCTGAAGCTGAGTGCTATAAGAAAACATCCTCTCCTATGCATCGCTACCGAGGCCAACGGAGATGCCATTGAAGACTCAAAGACAAGTTTGGCACATCTTCGTGCTGTCAAAGTTCTTGCCAACCGCCTAGGCACCGACACAACTTGGGAAGCCGTCGAGGCTGCTGTCGCCAGAAAGCAAAAGGGAAACTATGATGAATGGATAAAGACGTGCATGTCAGGCATCGAAAATATCTTGGTCGATGATCTTCTGGGCGACCCGGCTGATGTTGAGCCTTACCACACGCTCAATGCATATACAAGAAGCCCCAACAAGCGCATCCTTCGAATCGAAGAGGTCGCAGCGAGCTGTATCGAGAAGGCCTGTGGTCAGTTTTCACACCCTTCAGAGGCATTCTCAGGATCTGTAGAGAATTTCATGAACGCCATCTATGATGCTCTCGATGACTCGGAAATTGTTGGCTTCAAATCTGTTATCTGCTACCGAACAGGCCTCGTCGTCACTCAAGTCACTGACCTCGAGATTATAATGCAACAGTTCCAGCTTATCTTTGACACCAGGAAAGAAGACGGTGCTCAGCCGTTTGAGAGACTTGACCATGAGCCACTCAACGATTACTTCCTGCACATTCTGGCGGGCTTGATCCAGAACAGTGAGGATGAGCACAAGAAACCTATCCAGTTCCACACTGGTCTTGGAGACAACGATATCACACTATCCAAGTCGTCGCCCGCACATCTACAGGAGTTCATCAAAACATACCCAGATGTGCCAATTGTTCTTCTACATGCCAGTTATCCTTTCACTCGTGAACTGGGATACTTGGCGAATGTTTACAGTAATGTCTACGCTGACATTGGCGAAGTATTCCCCTTTATCAGCCGCGAGGGACAAGAAGGTGTAGTCCGACATATCCTAGAACTCTGTCCAGTATCAAAGATTCTCTGGAGCACCGACGGACATTACTTCCCGGAGACTTACATCATAGCCGTGGATCAGCTCCGGGAGGTGCTGCAGACCGTGCTTGCGGATTATGTCCACAAGAGAGATATGACCTGGACACAGGCAGCTCAGTTGGTCCAAGACATCCTCTTCAACAACGCCAACAAGCTATATGATCTGAAGCTAGAATTCAAGCCATTGCCGCCAGACTCGAGTCAGGGTCTGGAGTCTTCTGAGCAAACGCATGTTGCGACACTGGCTAGATTCCTCAAGAATAAGGAAGAACCGAGATTTTTGCGGGTGACTTGGACTGACTTCATCGCAATGTCCCGGGCAAGAGCAATTCCTATGCGCCGCGTCTGGTCTATGCTGCGAAACGGCGAAGACTTTACACTGGGCGTGACAAAGGCTGGTCTTGGAATCGACCAGAGAGATTCGCCAGTGCCTAGTATCACACCAACAGGAGAGTATAGGTTGCACCCCGATCTGAGCAGCCTTCGAATTGGTCCTCGTAAGGGGCATATCAGTGTCATGGGTGACTTCAAAGAAAAGGACGGCACGCCAGCGCCCTTCTGTACACGCACCCTCCTAAAGAAGACACTCAAGCAGGCAGCTGAACAGGGACTCGAGTTCACGCTCGGATTTGAGATCGAGCTTGTGCTTTTCCGCCGCGGTAATGAGAACAGGTTCGAACCACTCGATAGCGATGGACACATGTGGTCGGTCACTCGGGCTCTGGACCATGAAGCGGTGATTGAGGTTCTTGAAGATGCCGTTGAACAGCTCGATGCTGCTGGTGTATATATTGAGTTGATGCACCCCGAGAGTGCCAATGGGCAGTACGAGTTTGTTCTGCCCAAGGCATCGGCGCTCGAGGCAGTTGACACGCTCCTCTACACCAGGGAAGTCATCAGCAGCTGCGCTGCAGCAAAGGGATACCGCATGACGCTTCATCCTAAGCCATATGCCATGTCTTGCGGAACAGCAGCGCATATGCACATGTCTATTTCATCACCTATCGGATCGGATAAGCAAGTCTACGAACCCTTCTACGCCGGCGTCCTGAAGCATCTCCGAGCCATTGCGGCGTTTACATACAGCAGCATGATCAGTTACGAACGTGTTGTAGACGGCTGCTGGGCCGGCGGGACTTGGGTAACATGGGGTACCCAGAACCGTGAAGTGCCACTACGTAAGATCGAGGGTAGTCATTGGGAGATCAAGTGTATCGATGGACTTGCTAATCCCTACTTATCGCTTGCGGCGATCCTATTAGCGGGCACAAAGGGCGTTGCTGACGAGGAAGAGCTGGTCTGGAAAGACTGTGCCAAGGACCCTGCATTGCTGTCTTCGGTAGAGAGAGAAGAGCTCAACATGGGTGCAAGGTTGCCCAGAAGCATACAAGAGGCGCTTGCGGCGCTGGGCGAAGACGAAGAGCTGACCAAACTACTTGGACCCGAAGTTGTTGAGAGATTCATCGATATCAAGAAGGCAGAGACAGCTATTCTGGAGGAGATGGGAGTGGATGAGCGGAGACAGTGGGTTATGGAGCGATACTGAAGCTGACTGACGATGAGGAGATGGATATTAGCTAGTAGACTGAAAACCTGGCATCTTCAGTAAGGCTTTATGTACGGAACAACGAGTATATCTTCCCCGTCAGCTGAAACATTTGATGGAAACATTTGATGCCTAGTGTTATGATGGTGACTCCGCTCGCAGCAATGGGGCACGAAGCTCTGAAAGTGATGTTCTAACATGGACAGGGCGTTCGCGAAACCCGATGTCCTGGGTACGGTACCAGGGATTATGCATGGAGCCCTTCTGATCAACACCAGCAATAGCAAATAGGCTACTCCGGTAACTTTGATGAAGATGAAACTAGCCTACGGCAGAGTGACATGACAGTTGGCTCAGTGGCAGTGGGGAGGTGGCTTGTTTGAGGGGTTTCTCTGTTGGAATGAGGCGCCCGACATACAGTCTAAGCATGCGAAACTAGGTAGATACTAAGCTGGCTGGTAGGTTATTTGCAACGTCGCTGCATTCCTTTGCATTCCATTCGTTCTGTTGACGTTGGAATGGACGGATGCACTTCAAGAGCAAGGAGCAGTAGAGCTCTAACGATTATGATCCTTGTGCTTATCATGAGGAGTTATCCACAGATCATTGTGCTGGGTTTGACCTCTGATAGGGAGGGTTATGGGTTATGCAAAAAAAGTCTGGACCCTACGGATACCTAAGGTAGGGATGGATCGTATCATATCATTTAAAGGTGCCTCTCCAAGTGGATCGCCCGACCCAAGCAAAAGTCGCTGTCGATCCAGCCTCGAAAGTCAGATCTAGGAATAAAGAAAGCTTGGCTGAGGACCCCACCTTTTCTCGTTTTTATCCGGGGTCTGCTCGCTTCTTATTCTGCTGCTTCTTCATGGGGCGTGGAAATTAAACGACGGAGTAGAGAGCCCATCACAGGCGTAATGTCCGTGGCCAACTTTTCTTCCTTTTTATCTATTTAATCTTGAGATGCTTCAAGAACGAACTAGCTCCCAAGGGACTGAGGCACTAAGACCATGCTAGGAAAAGGGCCCTGACTAAAGACGAGCCTAGCAACGCCGGCCGGGCTGCTCTTTGCGCTATTCGCAACAGTTCCAGGCACGTCGGTCGACTTTGCCGTCCGTTGACATTTGCCATTGGCAGTGAATTTTCCATGGGGATGAGTGGATTGGACGTTTCAAACAGAATCCACAGCAACATTCTTTCAACGGAACATGCATATGCTTAATAAGATCCAACGTTGACCGACCAAGCTCGCCTCTGTCTATACCTAGGTACACTTCATGTTTCTCTGCAAGATTGACTTTATGTAGACTCTACACTTGGGCTGGCCAGGCAAACCTTATTTATTAACGAAAGAAATCCCCATTTCTCAGCTGGGCCCTGTCAACGGAAATCACGGTGTCGCGCGTCGCATCCAGCAAATTCCGCCCGTTGATGGCTGAAGCCGGTTCGCTGGAAACTCACCCCGTCCAATCCATGGCTCAATGGCCTTGCTCGCTGTTGATCAATGTACGCGATCGGCCGGGTTGTGGACGATCACTTCCTTTAACTAACATGTCCATCACCCGTAGCCGAACTCAATCTTGTATGTATGTATGGAGTTTGTCAGTCAAAAGTCCAATAAGTACTTATCGCCAAGGGGAATAGACTAATGCATGCGGAGGAGCTGTCGGTTGCCAATATTCCTGATGGCTGATGCTGAGTCTGCACCCAAAAGTAAAGAGAGAATGCTGTCTGCTTCTGATGGATATGCCCATCCTTGATATTGCATGATATGGATCCTGGAGATTAGTCTCTTTGTGGTTTAGGTTTCTGAGTGGCTTGACCACTAACATTAACAGGCCAGCCAGAAATCCGCGAAACGGGCCAACAGCTCGTAGCTTATTCTCTTGTCTGTCTATTTGTACCTAGGTAGGTAGGTAGGTAGTCTACTACCTCGACATGCGTATCCTGCGCAACCCGCTCGGTCCGGTAACAACCCGTATTATTGACTCAGGTTGCTTGTTCATTCAGCTCCAGGGCAATTCCGCATTCTCAAGTTTCCGATGTTGATTCACACCAATGATTTAAACTTGATCCAACCAGTCTTCCAAGAATATTGCCTCAAAACCTAAACCGCGGCAACGAATTCGTGTGCGTTCTTACGACAGCCCAAGCAGCCGTTTATTGAGCCTCCCCTCCACGCGTCGGCTCCTCCAGAGACCAAGCTTTTACCACTGCGACAATTCAGCCTACAGAATGGCCTAGTGGCCCAGACAGCTTAGTACCCACGCGCCCCCCCCCCAAAGAGATTCCGCCGATCGCTACCGTTTCCAACACCACTCTCCTCCCCAATCTCCATCCATAATCCATCTTCCCCAGCTCTTACATCCCCAGTCCTGGGTTGTCTTTGTGTATCCGCCGGCTGCAGCTGCGACTTCGCACGCACTCACACTACTCACCCTCCTTTCAGTCTGAGCCAGCAAAAGATCGAGTACTACTCACCCAGCAAACAGAGCCGACGTTTGTGCGAGGACATTTCGACCTTATTCCAGACCTCATCCTTTTGTCGAGACACTTACCAGTCCCCGGGAAGGCCGAGTCAGCACACCACAGTCTCACTACACTACAGCTTTCGCCTCCCTTGGCTGTGTTTGTCGATCAACGATCCACAACCATCAAGACCCTCCACGACGAGCATCTCGAGTAATTCTAGGCGACGGCCTTAGCGACCACCAGCGAAGACGGATTACGATCCCGGACCTTCACGGCGAGCCGACTTCTCAAGGCCAAGGCGCCCGAGGCGAGCCTCTTCAACTTCAACTGGCTCTCATTCCAATTCAGCTTTTCAGCACGACTTCCTTCGTCTGCGCCTTGCACTGGACCGTCCCAACGCAACCGACGATGCCGCGTCGTCGTGCTCGACCCTCTTATTCTTTCTTCTAGCCTGCCTACCATGAGGATCGCCATTCGTGAGCAGCTTGCAGCCCTCGTTCTTCTTGCCGTTCTCGTCTCTCTCGCCATTGTCTCTATTCCAACATGGATCTATGTCAATCGCTTTGTAGTCGACATCGAGCGCGAGGGTCTGCAGCTCACGGCTTCCCTCAAGGCATCCCGGATCTCTGCAGAGCTCGGCCTCATTGAGACCATTGCCATGACTATTTCTTCTCGAATTCTCGTTCAAACAGCATTCACAAATTTCTATAATACTGGTGAGAGAAACTGGGAAGATGCCCGCGAAGATCTTGAGAGCGCACTTGCTGTCAGCACCAGTTCTGGTCTGTTGCAAGTAAGGCTATACTCGAGGAATGAGACGGGCGCTTCCAATGGCGGTTTACTCAACGTGACCTCCCGTTCTGTACCGGAGATCATTCTGCCCTATGGCAGTTCGACTGGCTCCGAGCTTCGACTCGGCGATACCGATGAGGGCTACCCACCGACTCTCTTCCCCAATCTTACATATATCAATCTTGATCGGCCAAGTTCTCAGCGCAATAACACAACAGCTTTTGCAGCCCAAGCATTCCCAGATGTCAGGATTGCCCGTGACGGTGGCTTATTACTGGGGCCACTAGTTCTCAATGAGAGTGCCGCTCTCCTTTCCGTAACAATCCCTGTTCGGGACAACAACGATACCTTCATCCTTGGCTACATGACTGTGGTTACGCTTGCCGAATCACTCACCGCGGTTCAGGATTCTCGTGAAGGATTGGGAAAGACGGGTACCGTCTTACTCATTGGCCCTACTGATCGGTCAAATCGTTTCAACAAAACTCTACCCGCCAGCAATGCGTCATACACCCCCAACCGTGAGGAATTTGGCAATGTGATGGTCAAATTTGTCCTTCCTCCTAAGAATCCGGAAGGACAGAAGGATCGTCATGATGTTCATCAGTTTGTCAGCGAGACTGGTAACAGAGCATTTCCTGTCAAGTATTACCCAGCAGCGTTCGATTCGTTCACAAAACATTTTGATACTGTCAACAACGCCAGCGCTCTCCTCAACACACACAACGAACAAAACGCCCGTGTCGCAGTTGGATTTGCTCGAACGCAAACTCCTCTGGCAAACTGGACTGTCATCGTCGAAAAAGCCAGATCAGAAGCCTATAAGCCGATCAACACTTTGCGGAACATCCTGCTTGGAACCGTGTTCGGTACTGTCGGCTTGATAGCCTTGCTAGTCATTCCATGTGCTCATCTTAGTGTGTTGCCTATTCGAAAACTCAAAGCGGCCACAGAAAAATCAGTCAATCCCCCAGGATACGAAGACTCGTTCATCGATTCGGATTCTGAGTTTGGAGAGGAGATTCCAAGTTCTGGAGGGATATCACGACGATCGAAAAAACGAGGACCAATAGCGAAATTCATTCGAAAAATGCAGGGCAAGTCGAATGGGCCAAGTTCGAATCGAGATATTGCTCGCCGAATGTTCAAAATCCCTGCAAAAGTCGATGACCGGAAGCACTTCGTGACGGATGAGCTAACTGAGCTGACACGAACCTTCAACGATATGAGTGACGAATTAGTAAAACAATACCTTTCCCTTGAGGTCAAGGTGGCAGAGCGAACAAGGGAGCTGGAGGAGAGCAAGAAGGCAGCGGAGGCGGCTAATGAGAGCAAGACGCTTTTCATTGCCAACATTTCCCACGAACTGAAGACGCCCCTGAACGGCATTCTTGGCATGTGTGCCGTATGCATGGAAGAGAACGACATCGTTAGGATTAAGCAATCCTTGAAGACACTCTACAAATCGGGCGACTTGCTGCTTCATCTCTTGGAGGACTTGTTGAGTTTCTCCAAGAACCAGATTGGCCAGCAGCTCAACCTTGAACTGAGGGAATTCCGACTGGCCGATATCCGATCACAGATTTTGACCATTTTTGACAAGCAGGTTCGAGAAGGAAAGATCAATTTCTCGGTAGAGTTCATCAGCTCCGACAATATTGAAATCAGCACTAGTCCAGACAGAACGAATGGGGAGACAAGATTACCAGCACTTGGCCCCTATGGAACTGGAAGATTAAAAGACATGTGTCTATGGGGCGATCAACACCGAATACTTCAGGTCATCATAAACTTGGTGAGCAACAGTTTGAAGTTCACGCCTCATAATGGCAGCGTCTCAGTCCGCATTAAGTGTCTTGGAGAGGCAGAAGTCGTTGCTGAGAATGAAAGCCGTGCATCATCAATATCGAAGAACTCACGGAATAACTCACGGACTGGGCGCCCTCGACAGCGTGGAAGCGCCAGCTCAGCAAATTCGGGAGGCTCAGGAAACCGGAACTCGATCCCGAAGTTCAAGGGCACAGGAACCGCCCTGTCCATCAATCCTATGGACCCAAAGGCAACTCCTCATGTCCTGGTTCGGGAGCGATCCCCTACGCCCCCTCCACCTGGCGCCAAGTCGTATGTGTTCGAGTTTGAGGTACAGGATACTGGTCCCGGCATACCTGAGCATATGCAGCAAAAGGTTTTTGAGCCCTTTGTCCAAGGAGATCTGGGTTTGAGCAAGAAATTCGGTGGCACTGGATTGGGATTGAGTATCTGTCACCAGCTAGCAGGCCTCATGGGTGGTTCTATCAGCCTGCGTAGCACTCTGGGTGTCGGCACAACCTTCACTATGCAGATCCCGCTAAAATACGTGAAGGATCGGTAAGTCCCCGACAGCGAAATTGTTACAAAATTACTCATATTTAGATCCAGAACTTCCAGCACTGCATCGAGCAGTGTGAAATCCCGTCCAGCGAGCGTAGATGCTAGCGATATAGAGCCACAGCGCGTTGCTCCTGGTACCCCGAAGCCTGCAACTGAAACCAAGTCAGCCAATGCCCTCAACCCACAACCTCGACTGGTCGGATTAAGCCAGCCATACTTTGCTGCCGACCCTCCATCTATCAAGAGTGCAGAACAAAAGATGGCTGAGATTGATCGTGCCATTGCCAGTAGGGGTGGCCAAGGCAGGCTACGCGTTCTGGTTGCCGACGATAACTCAACCAACATCGAAGTTGTCAGCCGCATGCTGAAACTCGAGGACGTTTACGATGTGACTATTGCGAAGGACGGCCAAGAGGCCTATGATCTGGTAAAAGCGACAATGGAGAAGAACCAGGCATTCGATGTTATTTTCATGGACGTCCAAATGCCTAACCTTGATGGGTTACAAAGTACTCGACTTATACGCGAGATGGGCTACACATCCCCCATCGTTGCTTTGACAGCCTTTTCAGAGGAGAGTAATGTGAAAGAATGCATTGACTCAGGCATGGACGAGTTTCTCGCCAAGCCTATCAGACGGCCGGCCCTTAAGCAAGTGCTGAAGAAGTTTGCAACAATCCCAGAGGAGCCAGAAGACGAGAAGCGCTCTTCTTCGCTGAAGCCGAAAGTTAGAACGAATGGTAATGCTGTTCAGCCACACAAGGAGAGTGAGAACGGGGCACCACGAGAGAAGCATGGATGAGCGCCTTATCCCTGGTTTGCTGCGCACCTACAGAAACCATATCTATACCAAAGGGACAAAGATCCCCCATACACCACCTCAACCGACATACATCTCTTACCTATTTGTTTCAAGTTGCAAAAGTCTAGCGGGAGGAATTGTCTTTTCTGGAGTTTGAGCATATTTCTTATCAATTTTTTCAAGGGGGAAGCGGATCAGGAAAAGAACCGCTCCAGTGTCTTTTGGCTTGTTCGGGTTATTTGTCACGCACATTGACGAGCATCGCGACCTCTAGCTCTATTTTGATTGTATTTCTGGGGTTTGCCATCACATACATTTGATCGGCGCGCACGTATATAGGCGTACACGTTTTGACCTATTATAGTTATCATTTGCACATGTTTGCGGACACTGGAAGTGGAATGCAACGGTAGTGTCTGTTACAGCATCACAAGAGGAGGCATATGAGGAAAAGAGAGGACAGAGGACAGAAGAAAGAGGAGGCGTATATACATACTCATGTAATTATATATATACGCATAATACTGTGACGAAGGAAGAACAGAAATTCGTCACTGGCACAAGGCATGACTCGTTGTATCTGCTCGTTGTGATTTGTTGATACTAATAGAGGGCAATGGTAAAATTGGGAAAACTACCTGATTGTTTTCTTCATCTGCGCCAGACGCCAATGTTGGTTGAGGCAATATGGATGCTAAGACTATTAGAGGATGTCGGACTTTGGAAGGGAACTTGAGTGCCAAACTACGGATATATTCCACTGGAGAAGGCGCAGTGGCAGAGTGGTCTAATGCGATAGACTAGAAATCTATTCTCTTCGGAGGCGTCTGTTCGAATCAGGCCTGCGTCGGTGTCTCTTTTTAGATATAAAACCAAGCTCTAATCTATGCTTTGTTTCCTTTTTTTTCTTCGATATATTTTTTTACCTATAAAAGTATCTATTTTATAGCTACTTAAGCCATACTTGGTCATTCTACTAATGATAAAGATTTCAGGGGTCTTGTACGCTGAGAGACTCTTAGCCAACGGGGTCCGAAAAGCACCGCCTACTCCGTTGTAGCGCATATAGGCCACTAGAGGTAAGGTACCTAGGTACGTTTTAAATCATGGACTAGCAGACAAAGAGACTTCAACTTCTGGTAGAATTATAAAAAAAAAATAAACAAAAGCCCACACCTAGTTCAGGGCCTGCCTGCTTTGAAGTCGCCTCAAGCTAAACTCCGTTGCCCTGTAATTGTGAAGTCGCCAACATTTTCATGCGACCTCTAGGATGTGATCCGTAAGGTAGGAATTTGAAGGACGCGGGTGGCGGGCAACAAGGAGCGAGAGGTACGTACCTCTTCAAACACACACACGTAAGGCTTCACGAGCCACAGCGCGACCGTTGCAACCATCCATCCTATCCCCGTCAGCTTCATCCATAAGTCGCATCTTCCCCCCCCTCCCCCTTCACATATCGACTCTCTCCATCGACAAAAAACACCCTCACATCGCGCAGAGGAATCGCAGAACATTCGCAAATTCTGACGACGATACAATGGCCGACGAGCAGCCCCGTGGCATCGACCACACTGATTCCATCGATTCGAATGATGGCCCGAAGCAGCCGGACAAGAAGAAAAGCCGTCGCCCTGCGAGTGAGTGTGCCTCAAGGATGCGCGCCCTACGGGAGAGAATCCTAACTGATGCCTCGTAGATACTGCCTTTCGACAACAGCGTCTAAAGGCCTGGCAGTATGTCATAACCTCCCTCCTCCGGTTTACTCAATCGCCCCCTCGATACTGATACCTTGCGACAGGCCCATTCTCACACCAAAGACTGTCCTGCCTCTCTTCTTCGCCATCGGCATTATCTTCGCTCCCATCGGCGGTGCTCTTCTATACGCGAGCGCTCAGGTACAACACCCTTGATTCGTCTCGTTAGACTATACCCGCCCAAACCCAATTCTAATGCCTGAGCCTACCTAGGTCCAAGAGATCCGACTCGACTACACCGATTGCATTGAAAAAGCTCCCACCCTTGGCAAGGACGGCGGCGGCTTCAGGGGTATGCCAGGCAGTGCCGTCAGCACCGCATTCAAGAGTTCCAACACTTCAGTGAATGCACAGTGGGCCAAGGAGAGCAACGTCACCGTTAAGCTCGATAACGGCGTCAGCGTCTCGAACCCTCGATGCCATCTCAAGTTCACCATTCCAGAGGAGATGGGCCCGCCTGTTCTCTTCTACTACCACCTGACCAACTTCTACCAGAACCATCGCCGATATGTCCTCTCCTTCGACACCGACCAGCTCAAGGGCCACAAGCGATCTTACAACGACATTCATAACTCGGACTGCACTCCCCTGTATGGCGAGGGCGGCAAGCCTTATTATCCCTGCGGTCTGATCGCCAACTCCATGTTCAACGATACCTTCTCCAGCCCTGTGCTGTCGAACCCTCCCAAGGCCAGTAGCAATGATACGTGGGTATACCACATGCAAAACAACACGGGGATCTCGTGGGACAGCGACAAAGATCTCTACGGCAATACCACGTACAACTACACTGACATCCTTCCCCCTCCCAACTGGCACGATCGCTACCCCAATGGATACACTAAGGACACGCCTCCTCCTAACCTCAAGGAGTGGGAGGCTTTCCAGGTCTGGATGCGGACGGCTGGTCTTCCTACTTTCAGCAAACTGTACCAGCGCAACAACACTCAGGCTATGTGGTCTGGGACTTATGATCTGGTGATTGACTACCGTAAGTCATTGTTTCCTCATGTTGAATAGGCGTATCTAATCCCGATATAGGCTTCCCTACTCTCAAGTACAAGGGCACCAAGTCCGTCATCATTTCTACTCGAACCGTTATTGGAGGACGCAATCCTTTCCTCGGCATTGCCTACGTTGTTGTCGGCGGTGTTTGTATTGTTCTCGGCACCGTGTTTACAGTTACTCATCTCATCCGCCCCAGGTTTGTCCCCCAGTCTGACAGTCGTTGACTTTATGCTAAATCCATGATAGAAAACTTGGAGATCACACTTATCTCTCGTGGAACAACGCCCCTGGTGCAAAGTCTGGTCCTAGCACTGCCGCCGCTTCGGGTCGCGAACTCCGTCCTGGTGAAGCTTAGACAGCTCGCGATGATTCGCGCGCTCTTCTCGCAGCTCCTACGAGCCCATCTCCCGCGTCTTTCGGATCACCGCCCAATGCATCAGGTGGTCTCCTGGCCCCTCCCTGATCTGCACCGTCCTAGGTCACGTTCACCATCAACGATATGAGTTGTCCAGTACTCAAAGGCTAGTAGATGTCGTTCTGAGAGAGTGCCTTTGATCATGTTTGCTTGTCGTATGTCTCCATTATACGTCTCCTCGTGTTTCTTTACGACTACTCCTTTTTGCATTCTCCGACTGTTGCTTTACTTTGGTTTCGGGAGACTTGTATCGTAAAACATTGATCTCTTATACGTGTGCTACATCGGCCTCGTGTGCCCTTCACCCAGCAGGTACCTGTCCTTTTGAACAAGAAAATATAAGGAAACGGGAAGGAGGAAGAGCAAGAATTGTGTTGGCTTCGTACTTATCTTTATATGGGCAGGGAGTTTGGGCGCGTTGCGATTCGGGAATAAGGATAGAATGAATTGAATTATTTACATACTCGGGTCCAATCACACGATCCGACGTTTAACAACGGGTTGCATGTTATGCTGTCTCTGAGGCGTGTGTTGAAAGGAACAACAATCGTCTAACGCCAAAAAATTACAATGTAAAAGCGCTCAAAATCATGAATTATCTTATTGTGACTGGTACAGCTGCCATTGATCCATCCTGACCATATCGATGAGTGAAGGAACTGTAAAAAAAAAAAAAACCTTACCTCCAGACCAGCTATTTGACATGATGTTCTGCGGCCTACATGTCCCCTTGAAGGAACTCGATGGCCTGTACTAAACGTTAAAACCAAGTAGGAAAATTGTATGTTTTTAGTACAAATGGTCAAGCAACCAACCAGCGTCTCCTAATCCCAAGTTCACGCCCAAAGAAATACCATCTTCTCACACCGAACCCCAGTCATTATGTCGCCGTTTAGCGCTTGCGCTTCTTCTTGCCTCCTCGGTCTTCGTCCTCCATGGCACTCTCGCGATCGCGCTTCTTAGCCTTGCGCTCGAGCTCATCCCAATCCTCGCCCTCTTCGTCACTGTCGAGCTCTGCATCTTCATCGTCGTCGCTTGCATTGCTGCCGAAATCGGATCCTTCGTCACTAGATTCAGACTCCTCATCGAATTCATCCTCGTCCATCTCAAAGGCCGATTCTTGCTCAGACTCACCCTCGCCGTCATCATCGTCAGAGTCAGCTTGCAGGAAAGACCAACCACCATCAGCAAAGAACTGGTGGGTGTCTGCAGTGACTGTCTTCATGATAGTTGGCCAGTTGAGGTTAAGGGGACCTTCTGTGTAGGCGATATCGGAGGAGTCGAGCCATTCCTTGACCTGGTCGAGGAACTCGACGGGGATGGTGTTGACGTGGTAAGGGGGTCGTGTAAAATCCTTGAAGACAAAGACCATATCAAAGTTCTTCAGGCCGAACTGAACACGTTCTAGGTGCGCAATCTCAACTTCCTCAATGGTAATGACCATAAAAGGAGGCTCGACAACCTGAATGAGGCAGTCCGTGGTAGGTTGCACAAAGACATTGCTTCGGAATGGCACACCATGGAAACCAAGGTCACGAACAGGCATGTCCACCTCGATACCTTCGTTGCGACCAGCCTCGGCAATCTTCTGAGCAAAGCCTTGGAACAGTCGATCCAGCTCGGCTCTGCGACGTCGTTCCTCTTGTTCTGCCTCGAACTCGTCCTCGTCACCATAACGGTACTTTCGCTTGCGGTTACCCGTCTCATCGAATTGAATGTCTGTGGCTTCTCGATAGAACTGAACATCCTTCGTCTTCTTCTTGTTGCCAACAATGATCGGATCCTTGAGATGAATGTGAATGATGACAATCAACTCATGCTGACAAGGTTGGAAAAACAAGTGCTTGACGTTGGAAAATAGTATATCCACTCGGTGTTGTGCGTTGAGGGGTGAGATATATCGAATACCGTTCTGGTGAATCTCGACCTTGCCTGGTACTCGCTTGCCTTCCATAGCTGGACGGATATAGACATTGTCCAACACAGCTGGTCGTCGGTCTGGGTAACGGTTAGCATCCACTGATTCGAAAACATGTTTGGCTTTGACATACTCCGTATCTCGACGAGTTTGTCCTGCTCGACGACATCCTCCATGTCCTTCTTTTCCTGCTCCTTCTTAACCACATCGCGCTTCATGTTGGAGATCTGAGTTGCTATTTCATTATATCTCTCACCATCAGACGATCGGAAGGTCAAACTTCGGACGAAGTGCGCCGATGCATCTTCGAAGGGCTGGTCATCCTTTCGGCCTACGCCCTGACCAGGCGAAAGGAAATTGATGCGCAGGAATGCCCAATCGCCCTCGTCGCTTTTACTCGCGTTCTTGATAGTGTTGATGTGGAAAGGAACAGGGCGGCCCATGATGGGCAAAACGACTGTGTTGTTCTTGATATCAACAACAACCTCGAGGTTCTTGATCTTGCTGGGAAACTGATTGTCTCTCTTGTAAGACTCGAAACGCTTGAACTTCTTGACCTCACCACCGTTCTGGCCACTCGTGGATTCTGAAAATCTGGCGAGACCCTCTCTTTGCTTTCTCGCTGCAAGTTCCTTCTGATGCTCCCGTCGCTTCTTCTCAAGGTCGTCGTTAGCGACTTGAGTTGTGCGTTCTGAGCGAAGTCTTGTACTTGTGATGTTCTTGGTCGCAACGGCACCAACCCGCGAGTCCTTCTTCTCCTTCTTAGGGGCAGGCTCTGCTTCTTCATCATCCTTGAAGAAGAACGAGTTGGCGTCAGCGCTTGTTGGGGCCTCAGCTGTGAACACCACGGGCTCTGCCGAAGTGACTCGAATGGTGTCTGTCAGGACGAGCGCATAGATCTTGCTGTTCTTATCCTGGGGGGACGGGTTCTCGATGTCTTGGAACCCGGTGTTGATGATGAGAGTCATGCCGTCCTTCAGAACCCGCTGGTTCTTGGCGTTGAGAATCAAAGTAGGATCCTTGTTCTCTAATCCAATACCCCAACCAACGTTCTTTAGGAAATGCTTCTCCATATCTGGCTTCTTGCTCTTTATAATGCTGATGGCCCTGCCATAAACCTCTTTCGCTGTCATACCATCACGAATCTCCTTGATGATAGTGTTGTGAATGAGAGTAAGAAGCTTATAGTTGCTCTCCTGAGACTTGTTAGGGTCGACGAGGTAAGTTCGGGCGATGGTAGAACAGTAGGACTTGTATCGAAGCCCCATGGCGGCAATGATGATGTTCGCGTGGAGGTTTTCGTCATTGGGTTCACCAGCAAATCGAAGATCGTACTTGCCACCACTCTGGATCGAAGGTCCCAGAATCCAGTCCAGCTGAGCGGGATCGAGGTCCGAGGGAAGCTTGCCTTTGCTAGGCAACTCGACTGTCTTCCAGAATTGGTTGTCATCGAGCTTCTTGTCAACCTTGTCGGCGAGTGCGGAGTGTTTGACTTTCTTTTCGGCATCGAGGATGTTGGACATTTCGTCGAGGAAGTAGGGGGTCATCAAGGCAACACAAGCCTTGGAGGCAGTTCGCATGGCTCGGAGTTCGCTCTCGTCCTTTACGGCAAAGGCGTAGGTAGAAAGGGCGGCGGAAATGTCGACCTGGGTCACATCCTTGCACTGGTCGTTGAAGAGCTTCTTCCACTCATCGACGAAGGGTCCTCGGGAGGTGTCTTTGGTAATGGTGCCGACCTTGTTCTGGATCGCATTTGTTAGGTCTGAACGACAATGATTTTTTGACTGACTTACTCCTGCCTCCTTAATCTTATCGGCAAGCTTAATAAAGAGCTTCTCGTTTTCGGCGGCATCCTTGCCTCGCACAAGGACTTCGATTGGGAATCGGCCCCCTTTCAGCTGTTCGAGATGCTTGGCTATAATGGATTTAGTGTGGGTCATTTCGCGCAGGCAGAAATGCGGTCGCACCTTTCTTCGCTGTTGTGAGGATGTACAACGTGTCCAGGGTGAACAACATAAGGGTCGTCGGAAACTCGTATCCAAGAAGCCAGAACTAAGATATTGTTAGTGAATGCATCTCGCATTCGTTTCGAGTCGTCGTGGGATCGCATACGTGAATCGCATTGTTCTTGTGAAATTCGGGGATCTCTTCAACCTTGCCCATCATCACAATGAGGGACTGAGCGCCGTTGAACAGGCCATCCTTGGAGCGCAGGTCATTCTTCCAGGCAGTGACAAAGTGGGAGATGCGCTCCTGGAAGAGCTTGCTGTCAATCTTGATCTCGGCCATCGTTTTTGATGGAATCGTGATCGAGAGTGACGGGGGAAAGCTGAAGGAATAAAGAGCTGATGACGGGAGGTTGCGACGACGCGAGAAAAAGTGAGGTCGCGTTAATGATCCAAGCTGGAGCTCACTGTCACGTGATGTCCCGCAACGCGTTCCTTGGGTGACTGATGATGCAAGCTAGTTACCTATCTGTGGTGAACGACAGGGTAGTACTCCAAGCCATGAACAGTCCGGGTTTACTTCAGGTCTCTTCGGTCTTTTTTGCAAGCTCTTATTAATGTGCTTCTTTGTGTATGTTAAGAGGGTGCAAACTTCGAGAGCTGAAAGACCGCCAAAACGCAGTTGAGTTGGTGGAGCAACCAAGTCCAAGTCTAGCAATATGTCGAGATGGTGATTAGTGACGATGAACACGAACCCTCCCAAAGACGTGGGCAACTGTGGTCCACTTTCTTGTGCGAATTCAGGATGCGCCACAGATGTATAAGTCCATCTCTTTGAATATAGTCTCAAACTTCAACGCAGCCATTGTCTCGTAACGCCTCTTCTCACCTGAGATCGCATAGCCTTGTAGTCAGTAGTGGATGCCCATGCTCTTTATTCAAGACGGGATTAATCGAATACTATGTTCCATCATGTCGTTTGCATAGTGTCTTTAATAACATGAGTGAAGAATATAAAGAGTATTCGAGAACAAGAATAGAGCATACACAGTTATTTTTTGTCGAAACATCAGCTCAGCACATGCTCCTTATCAGGTCACTCTGTATACTCATCAGCAACACATTGATGTTCGAACAGAGTGCTAGAGCTGTAGAAATTCGATTCATAGTCTTGAACAATTCCGAGCTCAGTAGCCGAGGTTTAGAGGAACCGCCTTTCTACCATGAATGCACCATAATCGAGAACGCGGAATGAATAGCCTGATATATCCACGACTTACACTTCAATCCTTATATCCAACTTGAAAAGAACTTGATCGCGGTATGGAAAACTTCTTTATATTCTATCCGGTAGTTTTCAGGCTTGCTGCTTCTATGCCCGCACAATCTAGACAAGTCAAACGTCAAATGCCGGAATTAACCTCCGTGTGTCGGCGCCGGTTTTCGGGAAGTGGAGTCGGGAGTTGCGATTCAAACCCGACCCCGCGCATGCCCGGGTGAACATATAACCAAACGCGAATGTGATACCTCTCACGTAACTTTTCTCACAACTTGTTTTCTCAACCTCATTTACTCCGCAACTTATAAGACACGCAGTTTCCCTCTCGTAACATTATCTCTGAACGCTCTTGTATCCATATCAACTTACACCATAATCTGCCATCATGCGGGTTTCTTACGTATCCAACCCTCCTGAGACCAAGTCCGAGGAGCATGCCGCCATTGTAAAGCGCATAGAAGAGCGCCGCGCCCCTCGACCTCTCCAGTCTCTGGATCTGGCTCTTCTTCACTCCCCTCACGTTGCTGATGGCTGGAACTCATTCCTCGGCGCTGTTCGTACCAAGACCTCTCTAAGCGACGACATTCGAGAGCTTGCAATTTCACGCATTGCTGTGTGCAACAAGGCCTGGTACGAATGGAAGCACCATGCGCCGCTAGCTGTCAAGGGCGGTGTATCCGAGGCTGGGCTTGAGGCTATCAAGGGTGAGGAACTTGGTGAGCGGCCTGCTGAGCTATCAGAGAAGCAATGGGCTGTGCTGCTGTACACGGATGAGATGACGAGGAACGTTCAGGTCAAGGATGAGACCTTTGATCGTCTGCGGGAGTATTTCAACGAACAAGAAATTGTGGAAATCACAGCCACAGTAAGACAGTCCCTTGTCCCTCTAGTCATCAAACTCATCCTGACACCAACAGGTTGCATGCTACAACTGTGTAAGCCGTTTCTTGGTGGCACTTGACGGTAAGTCAAAGTCATAAATTCATCCCCTGTCTAACTAGAACTAACAATGCTACAGTCGGGGAGAGAAATGGTACAGGCCCGGAAGCTATCTCGGGTCATTGATAGACAGCTGTGTCCTGCCAATTTTCAGGAGTAGCAGCAAATTAAAAAAGAAGAAGCAGGTCTTTATCATGAATAGTGATTCATAAGACAAAAAACAAACAGAGTGTTAGAATAAGACAAAAGCAACCGTGCTAAGGAAATACCACGACTTAAGGCCGCGGGAAAGGGGTATCATCCCATCTACAGAAGTGAAGTGAAACTAAGAAACCAGACTCCTCATGAAATAAGCCCCGAGGCCCCATCCTCGCCAAACCAACCCGTCGTTAATCGTTGCTCATTCAACCATGCCTCCTGTGGTCGTGGTGAGTGTCCGCTGTCATGCTGGACTATGCTGTTTTGTTAACATGTTGGCGACCACCTGGCCGCATTAAGAACGCCGTGTAATGAAGATCGTGTAATGTCCGTGCTGTATCGTCGCACTTGACAACCTGTAAGAGTTATGCCGTGTGTAACCAGAAACCAAAACGAAAAGAAAACCTTGAAGTCTAGGACCAAACCGATGCTTCAAGATCACGGCGATTTGGAATATGACCTTGACATTGCGCGCTCAATTGAAGCATGACGCTGATGCATTTTAGGCGATGTTTGTAGTTCCTGAACAACTCCCGCCCAGCCCTTACGGCTAGGTTTTGGCACGGGCTCCGGGTGGTTAACGAGAGCCTGGGTGGTCAAACTGCGCAAAGGAGGACGGTTGATGACACCCTCCATTAAGCCTCTAGGAAGAGAAGGACGGGTTGGTGTTTTGAAAACCGGTGATTTTTCCAGATCCCTTGCCGTAGGTAGAGGGGGCGGCGGCGGCGGCGAGAGCTTCTCATGAGTAGTGGTACTTGTTTGTGATGCGACGACGCCCATATAAACGACAAGGAAGCGCATACGTAGCATATCGAGTCTACGAACCCGATCCTCTAACCTCGATCGCTTCGACGCCCACAGCAGCCTGGCGGAAGTCTTTAGCTTGGTGGTGTTCTCCTCGATCACCACACCATTGATATCCTCGCGCAAATCATCACCCGTCTTCTGAATCTCCCTTAGGAGCCGTGTCAAGCGTATCTTATCATCAAGGCGCTGCACCTTTGCAACGTCACGATCATAGCTCTCGTTCTCCTGTACAGAAAAGTCGGCAGTGTCAAGAAAGGTTGCAATTTCGAGCGGCGCCGCTTGGTACGCGGCCGTGTAAGAGGAGATGATCTGGACGAGGACGATGAGGGACAGGATGACAGCAATCAGAATGAGGATGATAGTCCACTGGAGCAGATTGAACTCGGCCATGGTTGAGCAGAGCGTCTTGATGGCGAGTCGAGGCGGAGGGTGAAGCTATCGCGCATGGTCCTTGGGGAGTTGTGTGTTTGTGGGAGAGAAAGGGGACAGAAGGGGAAGAGGCGCACACAATATGCAGGTGAAAGGCAAGGGACATGAGCGATGACGACGGGAAGAACAAGCGCAAGCGTAGCCAAATCCAACAACCCCAACAATCATGCCGTACAGTAGATACTGTATCTTAACCTATCTAGGAGAACCTGCGCGTTTATGTGCGCTCTAATTAACAGAGGCACCTAATTTCTAGGCTCATACACAAGCCGAGCTTCCATATTTGTGCTGGACCACTTGGTGCAGATGGCTGGGGATCAAGCAGAACCCCTCCCCCCTGCAGGCGCATCTGCAACTAACGATAGCCCATAGAGACAGGGCAGGGTATTCAAGTCAGTCAGTCATCACATGGTCCTGGTCATGGTCATGGCCAGTCCAGTGGGATGGGATGCGCGACTTGATGGCGTTGTAATTGTCTGACTGATACTACTTTGCATGGCCCATAAGTATGGGTAAGCGTGAGGTGCCGTGATGATGATGTACGCGGAAGTGCCGGGCGGAAGAAACGGTCAAGACGGTATCTGGTGATGCTGACTGATGGAGGTAGGTTAACACAAAACGTACTCAAAGAACGATGCGTGGCCATCGTAGCTTGTTAATGTCATAGTTTAAGAGGATGCACCACGAACCTGCTCAAGATTGGCAGTATCCAAAAACTAATGCTGCGCTGCCGAACCGTCCAGCGGGTTTTCACATTGCATTGGCGGATGGATTGCATTCCGAGTGGGTTCATCTGCAGGTTGAGTATCACCATCGGTTGGATGTGACCAATTCTCGCAGGACACTAGTGTCTTAGATCCTCAGAGCGCCTAAGCACATGAAAGCATGGATATCGAGGTCGGGAATTAGGGTTAGGGGAAGGGCAGCACCTTGGTGGATCATTTTAGGGCTTGAGGAGGAGAAAGAGAGCTGAAAGGCATTAATTTGTTGAGGTGAAAGTTATGAAAGACATCTAGTACAGTATGTATTGGATATTTGAACAATGCATTCCCCGGCGACTCAAGTTTATGGGGGGGTAGAGAGAAGTTGGCTGGGTTGACGTTGTTGTCATAAGTCGGAATAAACTTGATTCGTTACTTACTGAAGGCTTTAGCCGCTGTCAGTTTGGCACCCAGTAAAAAGTTCTCGGGCCGTTGAAGGCGTGAGTGAAGTGGTGCCAATGGAATTATGCATTCCTCTTCTCTTCTCTCCTCTCCCTTGTCCCTTAGGCAAGGTTCTGACATCCCACTGACTTCATCAATGCCATGTACCTGCGCCAGTCTTGCAGCTTATCACACTCATCGGATCTTTCTCCCCTGATATCGCCTGTTTCTGCATTCTCTGTTACCACCCTCGTCCTCCAGCTCCCAAGAACCCTCAACAATATTACAAACCTACCTACTCATGGCGACGAATACAGCGACAGTGACGGCTGACCCCGCGCCGCAAGCGCACCGGTTTCCCCTCCCAAAGATCCTCGAATACCCCGCGTCGACCCCGCCAATCCTTATCACCCAAGGTGCCGAGGGTCGCCTCTACAAAACCACTTACCTATTACGCGATATTCCCTGCGCCCTCAAGTATCGCCCTCCTAAGCCCTGGCGTCACCCGATTCTTGATCAGCGGCTCACCAAGCACCGTATCCTTTCAGAAGCTCGTATTCTTGCAAAGTGTCGCCGCGATGGGGTCCGTGTACCAGCTGTGTATGCTGTGGATGAATCTGCTGGGTGGTTGATGCTGGAATGGATACCCGGAGGCCCTGTCCGAAAGAGTATCAATGGGCGGCTCGGAAATAGAACTGAGGGGATAGAGAGCGATGTTGAGCTGAAGGACCTCATGCGAAAAATCGGTACTGCTATTGGCAACATGCACAAAATCGGCATCGTCCATGGTGACTTAACCACAAGCAACATGATGCTGCAACCCCCAGCTAACCCTCAAGACGGTAATTCCTTACATGGGGAATTGGTTATTATCGATCTGGGTCTTGCGAGTGGAAGTATTTCAGACGAAGACCGGGCAGTTGATCTCTACGTCCTGGAGAGAGCATTTGGTAGCACACATCCAAGAGCAGAGTGCCTCTTTCCAGAGGTGCTCGAAGCCTATGGCCAGACCTTCAAGCAGGCCAAGATTGTTCTCAAGAAGCTAGAAGACGTGCGGATGAGAGGCCGCAAACGAAGCATGCTTGGGTAAACAAACAGAAAAACAGAAAAGCCGTCTTGCAGCCAATTTCCCTACCATAGTGTCTAAGCTCCGTGTATCTGATGCTCGCTGTTTTGCCAAACAAAAACCAAATGGACAAATGATGCTACTACATTCCATCTTATGTGGCTTGGAGATCCAATATGCCAGAAACCCAATGGCTCATCATCTCTTCCTTTTTCTCTTTCTTTGTCTTTCCTCTCTTTCCCGGCCGACAAGGAACTTGTCCAACTATGGTGCCACCAGCTCCGCTCCAGCAAAATATCCCTTATTCTCTATGACGCCTCGATCCTGTACGAATGCCGTGTATCGCACTACCCATTTGGGGACAATCTCTCCGGTGAAACCCGTACCGCTGTTGCCCGGATCAGCAAGAAGACCTGCGCTTTTCGGCCCGTGGCTAAGGAGTTCTCGAAGAGTGCCGTGCGGAAGAATATCGATACAGTCGTTGTGAACATGCAATTCCACACCTTCTTGGTCGGCTAGCTTTTTCAGCGGGGGTGGGACATCGCAGCAGTTTCGCAGATTGATCTGGTCGATGACGGGCCGGACGCTCGCACGCTTGATAAAAGCGCCAAGTTTCTCGCTGCCAAACTCGGCTACAGCAAGACGCTTCACGAGGCCTTGCTTGTGCAGGCCCTCGAACACCTTCCAAGTCGCAAGCTCCTCTTCAAGGTTCCCCTGTTGGGCATTGGTCTTGTCCGCCTCCCATTCGCAGTTTCCTTCGAACGAAATGCCAGGAAAAGATACAATTAAGAGGTCGATGGTTTGAATGCCGAGTTCTCTCCGGACCAAATCCAGAGCCTCTTTGACATGTTGTTCCCCAGCAGCTACTGACATACCCGGGAGAACAAAAAACTTGACAGTGATCTCATACTGACTGGGTTCCTCTTGGAGGCCAGCAGCATTCCAATTAATGCGAGGAACGTATAGCGCATCGCCTTCTTGTTCAGTCCAGAGGTCGACGACTGTGTGCTTGCCTTTGGCCGTGTCGCCGTTCGTGAAGCCGTTTGTTTCTTGCGCATCGATCGCATAATCGCGCTGAGCTTCGGCGATGTTGTCACGCAGGGAATTGACGAGTTCGAGGTTGGATCTGCTGTTGCCGGGTTTACGGATAATGGAGGGGCCTGCCAACATGACATTGCTGCCGAGAGGGGTTTTGTAAGCATCCATGAAAACTGCAGAGAAGTGAGATTGATACATACGCAGTAGATAGAATAAGTCTCGTCATGGTGGAATTATGAAAAGATACGAGAGAGATAGTCCCAACAAACAAATGAGAAGAGAATGGTTTGAGGAGAGACTTTTAGTAGACAAGAGGGAAATTTTTCGCCGTCGGGGTCCTCAAGGCGTAAACTCGGACACGCCAGTATTAAACCTGCAGACCAAAATACCTAGTCTATCCCATGGCACGCCCACTGCTGAAATACGTGGGGTAAAGCAGATAGCTTAGTAATGTCTAATCATTTGAGGTCAGAGTTATTAATCACAAGCGAAGTTTGAGGTTTGTGTAATGATTCTACTGTATTTATGTTTGTCATGGCTGCAAACACCGAATCATTGCTACGGGACAGAACTGAGTGGGAGGCTGGCTCTGAATGGCCACGAAAGGTTTGGGACCTGACATCAGTAGGAGCGCATAGTCGCGTGCTTGACAAGTGAGATGGTCAATTAATGACAGTGCCCATTAAAATTAGTATCTAAAAGTCTCTAGATGCTACCCTACTAATAGATAACCTACTAAATAAAATTAAACTAACCTCTAACTGTAAATATAGCTAAAACTTTAATAATTCTTATTAAAAATAAATAGAATTTTATCTATTTTATATATAAAGCACTAAAGAAACTATAAATTTATAGATACAGTTAAGGCCTTTACTATATAGGCTATAAAAAATAAAAAGTCTTATTAGGCTATTATATATATATATATATTTTCCTTAC